>NC_037671.1:74168063-74468063 GCF_003255815.1 Theropithecus gelada | reverse complement strand
TGTATTGTCCTTATTTATTTGAGTCTGTTGAAGGCTGCTTTCTTTCTTGGTATTTATTCTTCACTTCTTAACTCCAGTTAATAACAGCAAAAGGAATGCAGTAATGGCATGTAACACAGTTTTCTGAAAGTGCTATTCTGTTCTTTTTTTTTTTTTTTTTTTTTTGAGACAGAGTCTCACTGTGTGGCCCAGGCTGGAGTTCGGTGGCGCAATCTTGGCTCACAGCAACCTCTACCTCCTGGGTTCAAGTGATTCTTCTGCCTCAGCCTCCCAAGTAGCTGGGACTACAGGTGTACACCACACCCAGCTAATTTTTGTATTTTTAGTAGAGACAGGCTGGTCTTGAACTCCTGACCTCAGGTGATCTGCCAGCGTTGGCCTCCCAAAGTGCTGAGATTACAGGCCTGAGCCACTGCGCCCAGCCCGAAAGTGCTGTTCTTTAAAGCTGACTCCAAACTAAATCTGATTAGAATTTTGTGTTTTTCATTAACTTCACTTTGCAAACTGAACTGCCTCATTACTTCTGCAGGTTGACAAACTTTAGTCTTCAGAACACACACAAAAAAGGATTAAATAGCACTCTGAGCTTTGGACTTTAAACGCCTTTGCCTTAGGAGATTAAAAGACTCATTTTATAACTAGCTTCCTTATCTATTCTTCTAAATATAATTGTATTATAAATACATATGTGTGAGATAATTACTTTATCTTTCTCCCTAATTTGTGTGTGTACATATTTGTAAGTTTCTTACTGCTTTTCTTTCTCTGATTCTTTTATTTCTGAAGAACATAGTCTAATACAAATGTTGGCTATTTTCTAAAGTCATATTTTTCAAGAAGATGCTTTGATGACCTCAGAGTTTGCCAAACTGTTGTTCACCACCCCAGTGTAAAGGGGCCACAATGTTTTCAGCAATCACACAAATGTTAAGTATAGGAAAAATATATATATACACATATATGTATATTTTTAGTAGAGATGGGGTTTTGCCAGGTTGGCCAGGCTGGTCTCCAACTCCTGACCTCAAGTGATCAACCCACCTCAGCCTCCCAAAATGCTGGGATTACAGGCCTGAGCCACCATGCCCAGCCAAGTATGGAAAGATATATTATCAGGATAGAGAAATTATCAAATACACCATGGAACATCTTTTTGGCAGAATGCTTTGCAGCTATTTAAGCCAGTGAAGTAGATCCATTAGTACTGAAAAAGTTGTGGATATAAGGATATATTTTTGGTAAAGAAGGTTAAAAAGAAAAGGATAATTTTTTACAAGAAAGAATCTTGTATGGTAAATTTTTGTCCTAATGCAAAATGACTGGTTAATAAAGAGAAGTATGAGACAAAGCAGAAAATTCAAGCATGTCATCAGTGGTCTGAATAAGGTTGTGATAAGGTTTGTGAAAGCAAACTTTATGAGAGGAATTTTGTTTATGATCAAGTTGGCTATAATTAGAAGGCAATTGTTTATGAGTCTTTCTAAAATTGAGCTTTAATATTAAAAATACACTAATACAAAACTAAACAAATTTGGTCCCCTATGTTAGAACAACAGGATTTTTAAAAAGTATTCATTTGCTCTTAATAAAATTACTGGAGGTTTTGATTCTGAAATCTGTTTCTTTAACAGCCATCTTCTAAACTGCTAACAGTTTGTATTTCTGCCACATTTCTTCCTGAGATCTATTTAGTTTCCCAAGTTTTAGGTTGGAGATGCTGTCTTTGTTTTTGTTTTTGTTTTTTCTTTTCTTTTCTTTTCTTTTTTTTGAGACAGAGTCTTGCTCTGTCACCCAGGCTGGAGTGCAGTGACACAATCTTGGCTCACTGCAACCTCCGCCTCCCAGGTTCAAGCGATTCCCCTGCCTCAGCCTCTGGAGTATCTGGGATTGCAGGCATCCTGTACCACGCCCAGCAAATTTTTTATATTCTTGTAGAGACAAGGTTTCACCATGTTGGCCAGGCTGGTCTTGAACTCCTGTCCTCAGGTGATCCACCCGCCTTGGCCTCCCAAGGTGCTAGAATTACAGGCGTGAGCCACCGTGCCTGGCCTGATGCTATCTTTTCCAGTATGACTAATAATTTTATTTCTCAAGGTAAAATTTTTCCTTTTTGTAACTTCTCAGATTTGTATTTTAGAAGTTCAACCAACTTTTTTTTTTTTTTTTTTTTCAGATGGAGTCTCACTTTGTCACCCAGGCTGGAGTGCAATGGCAGGATCTTGGCTCACTGCAACCTCTGCCTCCCAGGTTCAAGCAGTTTTCCTGCCTCAGCCTCCTGAGTAGCTGGGACTACAGGTGCGTGCCACCACACACGGCTAATTTTTGTATTTTTAGTAGAGACGGGGTTTTGCCATGTTGGCCAGGCTGGTCTCAAACTCCTGGCCTCAAGTGATCAGCCCACCTTGGCCTCCCAAAGTGCTGGAATTACAGGTGTAAGCCACCACGCCTGGCCTTTTTTTGTTTTTTTTGAGACAAGTTCTCATTCTGCCACCCAGGCTGGAGTGACAGCTCACTGCAGCCTTGACCTTGCATGCTCAAGCAATTCTTCCACCTCAGCCTCCCGAGTAGCTAGGACTACAGGTGTGTGCCACTATATCCAGCTAATTTTTGTAAAGACAGGGTCTCCTATACCCTCCAGGCTGGTTTCGAACTCCTGGGCTCAGTGATCCCCCTGCCTTGGCCTCTCAAAGTGCTGAGATTACAGGTATGGGCCACATGTTCAGCCTAGAAGTTCAATGTTAACTTAAGAAAAAAAAGTTCAACTTTTGCTGTACCTTGTTGCATGTGATTTGCAGGTCATACATCATTGCCCTTTGTTCTTTCTTCCTTTGAAGAGGTGTATCTTTTTTCTTGGCTGAGGTGATAACTTTCTCCTTCAATATTTTCATCAATTTCTATAACTTTTTTTCTTCCAACTCTACTATTACAGTTGATGCTCGAATTTTTAAAAAATTATTATTTTTTAACAGCTTATGGCCATGCTAATCTTCTCTGTATCATTCCAACTTTAGTATATGTGCTGTCAAAGCAAGTACTGAAATATTTATCTTAAAGGCTTAGAAACACAGTGTGTTCCTCCAGTATACCCAATTCTGTACACTTGGCTTTTACTGATGTGCCTAAATTGTTCCGTGTAATCAGGACACTTCCTATGTTGTTAGTGAGAGCCATGTATTCCCCCACTCAAGGTATTAGTTTTCTTGTTTACATTGCTGTGTAATGTAATGCATATTCTTAACCCTAGACACATTCTTCCTGTGCCTGATTAAATTCAAGTACCCTTTTCATCAAGATTGACTTCCAGATTATCTAAATGGGCTTCCCATAAGGAGAAGCAATCACGCTACAAGAGATTTTTCTTGTAGCGTGTTCTGGTAACTGGCCTGAAAAAAACAAAGATTTTACATTTTATCAAGATAATTTCCTATCTTGTCTTTATTAGGTTTTGGATTACATAGAAAAACTGAGCTTTAAAAGGGTTAGGTTTTTACATCCATATAACTTTCTGTACTGCTTTTGAAGTCTTTTGTCACTGTGGTTAAATTAATGGCTATTATTTTATGGTAACCTGTGATTTTGTTTTGATCAAGTGTTTTGAACTTTTTAACATCTTTGGCAGGTCCTCCCCGCACCCACATCATCAAAATCTGAAACTAAATCTTTTTGACTTAAAATTAACATTGGGATTTTCCAGTTGGGCCCCTGGAGAACCTCAAAGTTGTGTCTGTCATCTTTTAGAGATATTAAATAATTAGGCTTATTTGGTAAATTGTATGAGAAGCATTGTAAAATGATAAGTGATACTAGATATTCCCTCAATTACATTTATGTATGTGCTATTGATATAAATGTTCTAAAAGTTACATCAATTCATAAAAATATAATATGTTACAGTCATAATTTTGGTGGCTATGTTAAATCTTTCCTAAACTTATATTTGTATGGATATGTATTAATGTGAGTATTCTAACAGTTGTATAAAATTTATAAAAGTTTGATCCTTCTGATATGACATTGTCAGTCATGATTCTGATTCTTTTTTTTTTCTTGTTGTTGAGATGGAGTCTCGCTCTGTTGCCCAGGCTGGAGTGCAGTAGTGTGATCTTGGCTCACTGCAACCTCCGCCTCCTGGGTTCAAGCGATTCTCCTGCCTCGGCCTCCCAAGTTGCTGGGACTACAGGTGCCTGCCACCACACCTGGCTAATTTTTTGTATTTTTAGTAGAGATGGAGTTTCACCATATTAGCCAGGATGGTCTCCATCTCCTGACCTCATGATCTGCTGACCTCGGCCTCCCAAAGGGCTGGGATTACAGGTGTGAGCCACTGCACCCAGCCTGATTGTCATCTTAAAATACTGCATGTAATGGAAATAACTACATTTCCTTGTCAATTGGTAAATTATTTATTTTTTATTTTTTTGAGACAAGGTCTCACTCTGTTGCCCAGGCTGGAGCGCAGTGGTGTGATCTTGGCTCACCGCAACCTCTGCTTCCTGGGCTCAAGCAAGCAATCCTCCTACCTCAGCCTCCTGAGTAACTGGGACTATAGTTGTGCACCACCACACCCAGCTAATTTTTGTATTTTTTGTAGAGATGGGGTTTCACCTTGTTGGCTAGGCTGGTCTCAAACTCCTGGGCTCAAGCAATCTGCCCACCTCAACCTCCCAAAGTGCTGGGATTACAGGTGTGAACCACTGTGCCTGGCCAGGAACTTTCATCAGATTTTTTTTTTTTTTTTTTTTTGAGACAAGAGTCTCGCTCTGTCTGCCTGGCTGGCGTGCAGTGGCGCCATCTCGGCTCACTGCAAGCTCCGTCTCCCGGGATCATGCCATTCTCCTGCCTCAGCCTCCTGAGTAGCTGGGACTACAGACGCCCGACACCACGCCCGGCTAATTTTTTGTATTTTTAGTAGAGACGGGGTTTCACCATGGTCTCGATCTCCTGACTTTGTGATCCGCCCGCCTCAGCCTCCCAAAGTGCTGGGATTACAGGCGTGAGCCACCGCGCCCAGCCAAACTTTCATCAGATTTTTAACCATGACTATTTTAAGTTTCTGTCATTGACAGTTATTGCTTTGAAATCTTCTCTAAAAGCATTTGCAATCAGCTCTAGTCCAAAATGACTTTTCATGGAAAGACTCTAACAAGTAGTCTTGAACACAGATTTCTAATAACTTTAAGAGCAATGAATGAAATAAAAATCTTCAGAACTCTAATAAGGAAACTTATAGGTTCATAAAACTGCTAATCAAGATCAAGCAAAACAATAAATTAGTTACATGAAATTAAGTAATTGGTAATGTTTTTATGACTTATTTAAACCATTGTTGGTTCTTTATTTAAATGTTTTGTTTTTCAGATTTAAGAAATTTTTTTCTCATAAGCTATTTATAGTTTGCAAGAATTTGGTAAAGTATACTTTTAATAAAGATGGAAACATCTTTGCTTTTTTCCCCTAGTTGATTCTTCCAAAAATTGGCAAATATTTATGAGTATTCTTTATTTACGTAAGTTCAATAAAAATTTGCTGTCTCTTCATAAACAGGATGTAATTGGAAACACTGAATTTTTTTTTTTTTCCACCAAGCCTTTTTTGTGTGTGTTTGTGTTTTTGTTTATTTGTTTCTTTAGAGACAGAGTCTCACTCTGTAATCTAGGCTGGAGTGCAGCGGCATGATCAAAGCTCACTGTGCTCTCAAGCTCCTAGGCTCAAGTGAAACTCCTCCCTCAGCCTCCTAAATGGCTAGAACTACAGGTGTGTACCACCATGCTTGGCTAATTAAAAACAAATTTTTTTTTGGTAGAGGTGGGGTCTCACTATATTGCCCAGGTTGGTCTCAAATTCCTGACCTCAGGTTATCCAGGATCCTCCTGCCTTGGCCTCCCAAGCTTCTGGGATTACAGGTGTGAGCCAGTGCCCCATGTCATTTACCAAGGCTTTGAATAAAATGTTGTATTTAAGAGTTTGCATAAAGTGTCTGGCTTTAGGAGTTTCTAGCCTTACAGTGAGTAAATAAAAATTGTCACTTCTTGGCAGACCCAAGAACCTTAAGACTGAAATAAAGTCTAAAGTCTGCCTTGGTTTGGCTTCCCATGCTCAAGAAGTTTTTAAGCCTGAGATTCCTAATGATCAGTGTAGAGAGAAAAAGTTATATTTCTAAAGAAATTTAATACAGCTGTTATTAGATAGTAGCTCTGTGCATTTTTTTTCAAGTTCTTGTTATCTACCTGTAGACTAGATCAGACCTTGAATTCTCCTAATTTCCTTCAATAATTGACAGTAAGCTTCTTTGTTCCTAAATCCCTATAAGTCAAAACTAGATTAAATTTAAGAAACAAACCTCATGCCTGATGTATGGGCCGCACAAAAGGTTTACCAAGCCACTTGGTGTCATGACCAGAGACTTTCAAATTATAAACCAGGAGCAGCAGTTGATGTTTTCACGCTGTAGATAGCTTTTCTCAAGACATTGAAGCAAGACTCCATATCATAATTAGACTCTTACCCCTCTTAATGCTACCTTTTACACTTGGTAAGCTAATGATGTAATTGAAATTTCACCATCAGTATATTCTGCTGGTAACTTAAGAGAGCCTAACCTAAGAAATTGTTTAGTAGGCCGGGCTCAGTGGCTCATGCCTGTAATCCCAGCACTTTGGGAGGCCGAGGTGAGCGGATCACCTGAGGTCAGGAATTCGACACCAGCCTGGCCAACATGGTGAAACTCTGTCTCCACTAAAAACACAAAAATTAGCCAGGCGTGGCGGCACACACCTGTAGTCTTAGCTACTTGGGAGGCTGAGGCGGGAGAATCACTTGAACTTGGGAGGTGAGGTTGCAGTGCCAAGATCATGCCACTGCACTCCAGTCTGGGTGACAGAGAGAGACCCTGTCTCAAAACAAAACAACAAAATTGTTTAGTGTCCATTGGTTAAATAAGAAAATGTCTGTGCTATTGGCAATACTATGTGCTATACCTGGATAAATTCCTCTGGAAAAGTTGAGACCCATATATACAAAATAAGAAAGTAGTTCACCTGGTTACAATAGGTCTCGCCTAATTCCCTATGGTCATTTGATTTATTCAATTGGTTATCTTTAAGCCTAGATTAATGGCTCAAAATAATTATACAAATTAGAATAGTCGTATTACTATTAATTTTACTTCGTCTTTTCCCTTTTTAAACTTTGTGTATGTTAACTGTAAAATTTTTGCGGAAGTACTACTCCTAACAAAATAATGCTGACCCAATACTTTGAGATGAAAACAAAAGACCACAGAACAGAACTTATTAATGGACTTCAGGTAGACTGAGCCTTACAGCTACTCCCTTTAAACCTCCCTTGTTGCTCAAACATGGCTAAAAGAGTTTTGACACTGACTCCTAGTTGCCAATTACTCCCTATGAGAGAAGACCAATAACAAAGACAGGTCCATTCTGTACTGAGGGACATCAAAACCTAACTACAGGTTGATTAATCAGTGATGCTTTTGGAGGAAGATCTTGATGAAATGAGGAAATTGTGGATGTTGTCAGAATCAAAATGAAGTTACTGATGTAAAAAAAAAAAAAAAACCCCACTGACAAATAGAGCTGGTGAACGTCATAAAGAAAAGGCTCTCATGCTTATATGCCTGATAATAAAAACTATCACAGACTGTAAAAACCACAATCTTTCATAAAACCCATTGCAACCTTACACAAGAAATACTTCTGCAGGGACATCTGCCCAACAACTGCCTTTCCAACCCTGCACTGGCGTCACACTTGTTACAGATCTTTATAGCCAAGGATAATGATGTCAAAACAATTCTGGGATCCTCTTCATTTTTTCCCTTAAAAACCCTTGCCTTCCTTTACCTCCCTGAATATGCACATAATTTACTGTGGCACACATATTCTCATTGCAATGCTCTAGCCCCAAAATAAATATCTTTTATAGCATCTTTTATAAAAGGTTGACAGTACTGATCAGGAAAGCATCCATGATTAATTAAGAGAAAAAACAAAGGTGTGGTGGCACACATCTGTAGTCCCAACTACTCAGGAGGCTGAGGTAGGAGGATTGCTTGAGGCCAGGAGTTCAAGCCCAGGCTGGGCAACATAGTGAGACCCCCCATCTCTAAAAAAAGATTAATAGAAAAATTAATAGAAAAAGAAAAAGCAAGCTATAGGCCATCTTTTTTTTCATCAGAGCCATCACACTGGATACAGGCCAATTTTATATCATTTATATAAACATAACTTATATATAGCTAATCTGTGTGGCATAACTATGTCAGAAGAAAGGAATTAGAGGATTGGTGTGGATGACTTTGTCTTTTTTTAAAATTTATTTTTGTTTTTTGAGACAGAGTCTCACTCTGTTGCCTAGGCTGGAGTGCAATGGTGCAATCTCAGCTCACTGTAACTTCCACTTCCCGGGTTCAGGCAATTCTCATGTCTCAGCCTCCCCAGTAGCAAGGATTACAGGCGCACGCCACCATGTACCCAGCTAATTTTTGTATTTTTAGTAGAGGCAGGGTTTCAACATGTTGGCCAGGCTGGTCTCAAACTCCTGACTTCAAGTGATCTGTCTGCCACGACCTCCCAAAGAGCTGGGATTATAGGCATGAGCCACCATGGCCAGCTTGTCTTCTTTTTTATGGAATTTTAGTTTGGAAGAAGTTACTTTCTTTCTAGTATTTTTCAGTATTTTCAAATAATGTTAAGCTAACAAATAAAGAACAGTTTAGATGTTTTCTCTGAAACTCCAAAGTTTGACAGTATTATCTTACCTTTCTTTTTAAAAAGTACACCTTTTCTAATGAAAATATGATCATTGGCCAGGTGCAGTGCCTCATGCCTGTAATCTCAGCATTTTGGGAGGCTGAGGCAGAAGTTTGAGATCAGCCTGGCCAACATGGTGAAACCTGATCTCTACTAAAAATACAAAAATTAGCCAGGCGTGGTGGCACATGCCTGTAATCCCAACTACATGAGCCCAGAAGGCAGAGGTTGAAGTGAACCTCCCAGCACCAATGAACTCCAGTCTGGGTGACAGAGGGAAACTCTGTCTCAAAAAAAAGAAAAAAAAGAAAGAAAAGAAAAGAAAGGGAAAGAAAAGCAAAGCAAAGGAAAGAAAAGAAAAGCCAATGTGGTCATTGTGGACTTTTCCATATTTTGTGTAAATTTCCTCATTTTTCAGGCCTTGCCCGTCATTAAGGTTTTAAAATTCTAGATGTGAAGACCATACATGTTCTATAATCTTGAAAGTAGGAAAAACATTTTATATATCAGTCAAAACTGATTTCTAGATAACAACAGTTGGTTCATCTCTTCTCTCTTTCTTTTTTTGTAGTTTAATGTATTTTGATAGCAAACTTGCAGGGATAGCACAGAAGACAGACAACATTAAAAATATGTACTTGCATATGGGACAATTCAGTTAGAAAAGTGAATGGATGGAATGTACTGTATGATAAACTTGCAACAAATACCCTTTAGTTGCCATCAATAAGCATTTACTTGTTTTAAAAATGCTGGCACTGTCCAGAAAATTTTAACAGGGTTATTTATAACCATTATAAAGTTGAAACAGTGAAACTTGTTCACTGAAACATTTTGACTTGCATTAATACTTTACATCCCTGGCATTTATACTAAAAATTCACACGCAAATGAAAATGGAAAAATTGCCAATACCTGTTTCCTGTCCCCTGTTTATCCACTCACAATCATATATTTAAGTACCTTTTGACCCCAAGAAAAAAATATAATGTTCAGAACTACCAATAACAGGAAGAAGAGAATTTTTTTTAGAGTGAATATTTCCCATCATAGTGGATTCTTAAGCACTTTTTCCCACATATGCAGCATGCTACCTGGATGTCTTTTGGCATAATTTATTACACATGGATAGCACACAGTTTGGTGTCTTCAAAAAGGCCAACCAGATGGGCTTCACTTACCTCCTGCAAAACACCAATAGCTGTGCTCTGGAAGTACAGATCTGTTTTAAAGTTCTGAGCTATTTCTCACGCTAGATGCTGGAAGGGAATTTGGCAAATCGTAAGTTCAAGGGACTTCTGTTAATGTCTCATTTCAAGGAGTGCCACAGTACCAGGTCTATAATGATGAGGTTTCTTCACCCCTTAAGTAGAGGGTGCCCTCTCTCGTGTGGCTTTTTTAGCCATTTGCTTTCTGGATGCATTACCACTGGTCGATTTGCAGGCAGTTTGCTTTGTATGAGCTATGGTACCTTCTTACCCCACTTCTCCTTTGGCTGGAGCTCTGTGAGCTAGGTGCACTGCTGATGTTGCTGTGGTGACTGCCTCCTCCATTCTCTTTTATTATTATTCAGTTTGTGTATACTATCTTAAAATCACTATGGGATAAGATGGAATCAAATGAATTGCTATTTTTAATTAATTAATTTTAGAGACAAGGTCTTGCTCTGTCACCTAGGCTGGAGTGCAGTGATGCAGTCATAGCTCACTGCAGCCTTGAACTCTTGGGCTCAAGCAATACTCCTGCCTCAGCCTCCCAAAGTGCTGGGATTACAGGTGTGAGCCACCATACCTGGACGTGGCTGTTTTTGTAGGCCAAAATGATCAAATGTTGGTACTTTCATATGACTCTATCTAGTAATTAATAGCTGTTTGAATTACGTTGTGTGTGTGTGTGTGTGTGCGCGCGCACGTGTTTTTGAGACAGAGTCTTGCCATCTCTGCTCACTACAACCTCTGCCTCTGGTCCAAGCGATTCTCTTGCCTCAGCCTCCTGAGTAGCTTGGATTACAGGTGCACGCCACCATGCTCGGATAATTTTTGTATTTTTAATAGAGACAGGGTTTCACCACATTGGCCAGGCTGGTCTTGAACTCCTGCCCTCAAGTGATCCACCCGCCTCAGCCTCCCAAAGTGTTGGGATTACAGGGATGAGCCACTGTGCCTGGGCAAGTTGTATGATATCTTTACTGTGGTGGATGAACAGTGACTATCTGGGGCTGGTAGTGTAGGGGTAAGAAAAATTTACCAAGACAGTTGTTGATAAATAAAGACAGATTTGTTAGAGAAAGTATGAAAATACATTGCAAGAAAGCAACAGGCAAGTTAGCAAGAGAGGAGCTAACTACAAAGAGACAGAGGTGCTGGAAATTTTATAGGATTTTATAGAATGGAGCTTGTACTATGTGCTGAAGAGGGCTTTGTGCAGTATTAATGTCAAGGTTGCAGTGAGCTAACTTACAATTTTTCTATCAGCTGAGGGTCTGGTGATAACTGGTCACAGGAAGGTTGTGAGTTGTTTGCACAGGACGGTTATGTGTCCTGGACCATGAAGAAAGGCAGACTTGTATTATAGCTCATTTGCTTCTTCTTTTTGCTTTACCCTGGTCCCACCAGCTTGACTCTGTGACCCCACCTCCTCCCGGTTAGGACTCCACATTTATCTAGCAAATAATTGTGAAAAATTTAGATTTGTCTTAATATTATGTCATATGCACATAAAAACTATACTGGAAAGTTTGGTTTACTGAAGGTATTGAACTTACATGGTAACTATTAAATCTATAATAAAGGGATATACTACAACACTGGTTTCAATGTATTAGAAAAGCAGATAGTACATACCAGTACCATGCTGTTTTGGTAACTATAGCTTTGTAGTATAGTTTGAAGTTGGGTAATGTGATGCCTCCAGATTTGTTCTTTTTGCTTAGTCTTGCTTTGGCTATGTGGGGTCTTTTTTGGTTTCACATGAATTTTAGGATTTTTTTTCTAGTTCTGTGGGAATTGCATTGAATCTGTAGATTGCTTTTGGCAGTATGGTCATTTTTCACAATATTGATTCTACCTGTCTATGAGCATGGGATGTGTTTCCATTTGTTTGTGTGGTTGATGATGTCTTTCAGCAGTGTTTTGTAGTTTTCCTTGTAGAGATATTTCACTTATTTGGTTAGGTATGTTCCTAAGTATTTTATTTTATTTTTATTTTCTGCAGTTGTTATAAAAAGGATTGAGTTATTGATTGTTTCTCAACCTTGTCCTTGTTGGTGCATAGCCATGCTACTGATTTGTGTACATTGATTTTGTATCCTGAAATTTTACTGAATTCATTTATCAGATCTAGGAGCTTTTTGAATGAGTCTTTAGCATTTTCTGGGTATATGATCATATCATTGGTGAACAGCGACAGTTTGACTTCCTCTTTACCAATTTGGATGCCCTTTATTTCTCTTGTCTGATTGCTCTGGCTAGGACTTCAGTACGATGTCGAGTAAAAGTAGCAAAAGTGAGCATCCTTGCCTTGTTCCAGTTGGCAGGGGAAATGCTTTCAACTTTTCCCCATTCAGTATAATGTTGACTGTGGGATTGTCATAGATGGCTTTTATTACCTTGAGATATGTCCCTTCTGTGCTAATTTTGCTGAGGGTTTTAAACATAAAGTGATGCTGGATTTTGCCAAATGCTTTTTCTTTATCTCTTGAGATGATCATATGATTTCTGTTTTTAACTCTGCATATGTGATGTATTTATTGACTTGCGTATGCTGAATTATCCCTGCATCCCTGGTATGAAACTTACTTGATCATGATGTATTATCTTTTTGATATGCTGTTGGATTTGGTTAGCTACTATTTTGTTGAGGATTTTTGCACCTGTGTTCATCAGGGATATTGACATAGACCAATGAAACAGAGTAGAAAACCCAGAAATAAAGCCAGATGCTTACAGCCAACTGATCTCCACCAAAGCAAAGAAAAACATAAAGTGAGGAAAGGACATTCTATTCAACAAATGGTAATGGGATAATTAGCAAGCCACATGTAGAAGAATGAAACTTAATCCTTGTTCTCATCTCATACAAAAATCAATTCAAGGTGGGTCAAATACTTAAATATAAGACCTGAAACCATAAAAATTCTAGAAGATAAAATTGGTAAAACTGTTTTAGATGTTGGCTTAGACAAAAAGTTCATGACCGAGAACCCAAAAGCAAATGCAACAAAAAGATAAATAGATGGGACCTAATTAAAATAAAAAGCTTCTACATAGCAAAAGAAATAATAAGCAAACAGACAACCCACAGAATCGGAGAAAATATTCACAGACTGTGCACCTGACAAAGGACTAATATCCAGAATCTATAAGGAACTCAAACAAATCAAGTAAAAACAAATAACCCCACATAAAAGTGGGCAAAGGACATGAGTAGACAATTCTCAGAAGAAGATACACAGGCTGGGCGCAGTGGCTCATGTCTGTAATCCCAGCACTTTGGGAGGTCGAGATGGATGGATTTCCTGAGGTCAGGAGTTTGAGACCAGCCTGGCCAACATGGTAAAACTCCATCTCTACTAAAAATACAAAAATTAGCTGGCGTGGTGATAAGCGCCTGTAATCCCAGCTACTCAGGAGGCTGAGGCAGAAGAATCCCTTGAACTCGGGAGGCGGAGGTTGCATTAAGCTGAGATCACGCCACTGCACTCCAGCCTGGCGGACAGAACAAGACTCCGTCCCCCTCCCCCCCCCCAAAAAAGAAAAGATATACAAATGGCCAATAAATGTAAGAAAAATGCTCAACATCACTAATTATCAGGGAACACAATGAGATACCACCTTACTCCTTCAAGAATGGCTATAATTAAAAAATCAAAAAAATAATAGATATTGGTTTGGATATTGTGAAGAGGGAACACTTTTACACTGCTGGTGGCAATGTAAACTAGTACAACCACTGTGGAAAACCGTGTGGAGACTCCTTAAAGAACTAAAAGTAGAATTACCATTTGATTTAGCACTCCCACTACTGGGTATCTACCCAGAGGAAAATAAGCCATTATATGAAAAAAACACTTGCACACTCATGTTTATAGTAGCACAATTTGCAACTGAAAAAAATACAGAACCAGTATAAATGCCCATTGACCAACAATTGGATAAAGAATATACACCACTGAATACCACTCAGCCATAAAAAGTAATGAAATAATGGCACTTGCAGCAACCTGGATGGAGTTGGAGAACATTATTCTGAGTGAAGTAACTTAGGAATGGAAAACCAAGTATCCTGTGTTCTCACTTGTAAGTGGAAGCCAAGTTATGAGGACACAAAGGCATAGGAATGATATAATAGACTTTGAGGACTTGAGAGGGAGGGAACAAAGTGGGTGAGGGATAAAAGACTGCACGTTGGGTAGAGTGTACACTGCTTGGGTGACAGGTGCACCAAAATCTCAGAAATTACCACTGAAGAACTTATCCATGTAACAAAATATCACCTGTTCCCCCAAAATGACTGAGAAAAAAATTGGCCTGGAGCGGTAGCTCTTGCCTGTAATCCCAGCACTTTGGGAGGCCGAGGTGGGCAGATCACCTGAGGTCAGGAGTTCCAGACCAGCCTGGACAACATGATGAAACCCTGTCTCCACTAAAAATACAAAAAAAATTAGCCAGGTGTGGTGGCACGTGCCTGTAGTCCCAGCTTATTGGGAGGCTGAGGCAGGAGAATGGCTTGAACCTGGAAGGCGGAGGTTGCCCTGAGCCAAGATTGTGCTATTACAGACCAGCCTGGGCTATAAGACCAAGACTCCGTCTCAAACAAACAAACAAACAAGCAAAAAAACAAAACAAAACAAAACAAAAAAAACACCAAAAGAAAGCAATTAAAAATATTTTTTTAAAGGATTGGTTATACTCTGTATATGAAACATAAATCATTTTCTTTTAAATCTCTGCTAAAAAGATGCAGCAAATATATTAGCACTATGTAATAAAATTTGTAACTGAAAAAAGAAAAGCAGAGACTATAATATTAAGAATAGATACCAACAATTATCTGTAGTATGACAAATTGAAGATGTAAGTTTCTATGAGATCATCTCATTTGGAGAGGGGAAAGGGAAGATGTGTCAGGCCTTTAATGGGAGTTCCTTAGGCAGAATTATTTATGATTATCTCCTCTTGGGAAAAGGACAAGCAAAAGTTACAATTTAGTTTGGAATGTTTTGGGAATGCATTATATAGTGAGCTAGACAACATTTTGTACTCATCAGGACTTTATGCTCATGAAAGTAATTTATTTTCTAAATATTGCCAAACATTGTCATCTTAAGCAAGATAAAACAGTTAGGTATTTGGTTCCATAAATGGGTCTTTATTATGTAAAGGCTATTGCTTCTTAGGTAGGAAACTTGGATGAGTGGGACAAGTGCTTATTTTGGATACAGAGAAGCATACTAGCATGCATTATGTAAAACTTGAATTGTAGCTATAGACCCTATTTTAGCTCTCCAGCTCCCTTTCCAGAAAAGGCTTTATGGACAGCCTATGGACAAGCAATGGTCCTGGAGGAGCCATTAACGCTGTGTCAGTAGCCAGTCATATGTGCCTTGAAGGGGAGAGATTATTTGGAAGAAAAGAACTGCTGCCAGTTTCTCAGAGCTAAAACTATCTTATGTAACCTTTCTTCCCGAAAACTTTTTGTATTTTTTGTTCTTCTTCTCAGAAGAACAGCACACTCTGAGGTCAGGCATGAAAGAATAGGGGAATAGGAATTTGGTGCTATTTGCTTCTTATCTACTGTTATCAGTAAATTGGCCTATTTGAAAAAAATTTTAGAGAGCAGAGCATGGTGGCTTACACCTGTAATCCCAGCACGGGGAGGCCAAGGTGGGCGGATCACCTGAAGTCAGGAGTTCAAGACCAGCCTGGCCAACATGGTGAAACACTGTCTCTAAAAATTAGCCAGGCATGGTGACAGGTGCCTGTAATCCCAGCTACTCGGGTGGCTGAGGCAGGAGAATAGCTTGAACCTGGGACGTGGAGGTTGCTGTGAGCAAGATCACACCGTTGCACTCCAGCCTGGATGACAAGAAAAAAAAAAAAAAAAAGAAAAGAAAAAGAAAAAAAATTTAATTATCTGATCTGTTTTTGTTAAATCACGTGGATAAATTAGGCTGCCTTTGGTGTCTTTAATAGTTTTACACGATAGATTGTAATATGGAATACAGAAGTTCCCCTTTTATTAGAGATATCACTTTCCATGGTTTCAGTTGCCTGTGCTCAACCGTGGTCCAAAAATATAAAATGGAAAATTCAGAAATAAACAATTCTTAAGTTTTAAAACACAGGACACTCTGAATAGCACGATGAAATCTCATGACTTTTCATTTGGGAGATGAATCATCTCTTTGTCTAGTATTTTCACACTGCATATGGTACCTGCTCATTAGTCATATAGTAGTCTTCTCAGTTATTAGATTGACTGTTGCGGTATTGCAATGCATGTGTTCAAGTAACCCTTTTATTTAATGATGGTCTCAAAGTGCAGGAGTAATGATGTTGGTAATTCAGATATGCCAAAGAGAAACCATGAAGTACTTCCTTTGAGTGAAAAAGTGAAAGTTCTCAAAAAGGAAAGAAAAAATTGTGTGTCAAGGTTGTTAAGATCTATGGTAAGAACAAGTATATCTGTGAAACTGTGAAGAAGGAAAAATAATTTCATGCTAGTTTTGCTGTTGTATCTCAAACTGCAAAAGTTATGGGTACAGACGGTGATAAGTGCTTAGTTAAAAGGAAAAGGCCTTACATTTGTGGGTAGTAGATAGGAACAGTAACACGGTCCAATTGATGGTGTTAACCAAAACTAAAACTCAGAAATCATTTGATAAAGGTTTATTGGAAGCCAAATATGAGGATTGACCTGGGAAAACACACAACAAAGTTGGGAGCATTCTGGAGTCTCACAAGTTGGAGGGCTTTTGTAGGAAAGTTTAGGAGAAGGAAGGGGGATTCCTCTTACCATAGTTGTCCTTTTTTTATTGGAGGATACAATAAAGAGGTTGCAATTTTGGATACAGTTGCAACATATGGGCTAAAATATTAATATCTACGTGCAAGACAGTCAGTAAAACTTTATGATTCAGAAATAAATCAGTGTCCTTTCAGTGTCAGTAGGTTATGCATTAATCAGCACATCAACAATTTGAGAAACTTATGATCAGATTCTTTACTCAGGAACAGGGGTTGCCATGAATTATAAAACCTTCCTTAGGCCGTTAATCTGAGAGCCTGTTAACTTATTTATTTATTTTTGAGACAGAGTCTTGCTCTATTGCCCAGGCAGGAGTGCAATGTCATGATCTCGGCTCACTGCAACCTCTGCTTCCCAGGTTCAAGTGATTCTCCTGCCTCAGTCTCTCAAGTATCTGGGATTACAGGTATCTGCCACCTAATTACAGGCATCTGCCAGGCTAATTTTTGTATTTTTATTAGAGATGGGGTTTCACCATGTTTGCCCGGCTGGTCTCGAACTCCTGACCTCAAGTGATCCCCCCGCCTCTGCCTCCCAAAGTGCTGAACTTAGAGGCATGAGCCCCTGTGCCCGTTCACCTATTTACTTTTAAAGAAAACTGTCAAATGTGACCTGTGGGTTATCAATGGCAATCAGGTTTAGTACTATCCATGTTTCAGGCATCTTGGAATGGGGGTCTTGGAATGTATCTTCCACAGATAAGGGGAGACTATGGAAATTTTATAACAATTAAATAGTTTTCTGTTAAGTTCATAGAATAACTTTGTCTAACCCTGTGTAGGTAAATATACTTATTTTCTCCACACAGTCTAAGGCAGGTCGTGTACTTTGATTGTTTTTCTAAATTAAGAATCAAATAGTTGTGACTTCTTCATGTTTGTGTCAATGTCACAGAGAGATTTTTGGTGTATTGGACACTGAGGCTGACCAATAAGGTCAATTTGCACCTTGTTCTGATATATAGTCATTATGGCTTAGGGCTGACCCCAGCTCTAAGGGACATGCCTGAATTGTCTAACTCAGGCTAACCCCACTCCCCTTGGTATAGTGATTGTTTCAAATAAACCAATCTAATCCTAAAATACACCTTGATAAAAGTGAGTTATCTTTCATGTTGAAGAATAGTATCCAAAGCCCATTAATATCATCTTGACAGTTGGCTGGCTTTATCAGTTTCCTAGTCATTATATTAGCCTGTTTCAGAGGGTTAACTTTGTACTGTGGTACAGTCCTCTTTATGACTACACTATGTAGAGTCTGTGTGTGGATTAAGGTTGTAGAAAACTGAAATGGAAATACAAAAAGTTTTGGGGAAGAAAGGTTACATAAGATAGTTTTAGCTCTGAGAAACTGGTAGCAGTTCTTTTCTTTTGAGAGGGGTAACTAAAGTGGAAGGGAAATTTACTTTTCACTGCACATCTTTCTCTACTTTAAAATTTTTGTACCTTATGTATGCGTATTACCTAATAAAGATACTTTTACATATTAATTCTTAATTTTTTTTAATTTTAGAGATAGGATCTCACTATGTTGCCCAGGCTGGACTCCAGGGCTCGAGAGATCCTCCTGTCTCAGTCTTCCAAGTAACTGAGACTACAGGCTCGCATCACCACAACTGGCAAGAATAATTTTTAATTGGTGCTATAATAGTCTTAAAAAGCTCTCTGGACACTTCCGTAGTTCTCACTTTTTCTAAAGTGAGGCACTGCATATGTGACAACGATGTTACTGAGCCATTGCCCTTCGGTTTTTATTTCAGTTGTCAGTTCACAGTAATTATTACTATTACTTTTTTTTTTTTTTTTTTTTGAGAGGGAGTCTCGCTCTGTTGCCCAGGCTGGAGTGCAGTGGCCTGATCTCAGTTCACTGCAACCTCCACCTCCCAGGTTCAAGTGATTCTCCTGCCTCAGTCTCCTGAGTAGCTGGGATTACAGGCACCCTCTGCCACGCCTGGCTCATTTTTCTATTATTAGTAGAGATGGGGTTTCACGATGTTGGCCAGGCTGGTCTTGCACTCCTGACCTCAGGTGATCCGCCTGCCTGGGCCTCCCAAAGTGCTGGGATTACAGGTGTAAAATTAGTCATGCTTCTATTTTGAAAAACTCATCTCTCCCTCTCTCTCTTCTCTCTCTCCTTTCAGAGAGAGTCTCACTCTGTCACCAGGCTGAAGTGCAGTGGTGTGATCTTGGCTCGCTGCAGCTTCCGCCTCCTTAGTTCAAGTGATTCTCCTGCCTCATACTCCCAAGTAGCTGGGATTACAGTCGTATGCCACCATGTCTGGCTAATTTTTGTAATTTTTGTAGAGACAGTTTTCACCATGTTGGGTTTTACCATGTTGGCCAGGCTGGTCTTGAATTCCTGACCTCAAGAGATCCTCCTGCCTCAGCCTCCCATAGTGGTAGGATTACAGGCCTGAGCTACTGCGCCTGGCCATTTTCTAACTTTTTATTGGCTACTTTTATTTCTTCATTAGCGAATTGCTGCCTGATATAATTTGCTCATTTGCAGTTTTCTTATTGATTTGTATAAACTTTCTGTAAAGTAATAACTCATTTTTTGGTCGTTTTTGCTGCTAATGTTTTTATCCAGCTTGTTATTTTCTTTTGTATTTCAGTTTTTTTAAGGTACATACATGTAACATTATTATATTGTCAATATTATGTTACTTATGTGTTCAGCGTGTTTCATTGGATATTTGACAAATGTTCACTTTTCTTACCTTTTCTCCTTTGGTTTTAATTTCTTAAGATTCTAATATTCCATCTATTTATTTTTATTTGGAACTATAGGGTGAAGTGAGCATTTTTTTTTCAAAATTTATAAATTGTCAATATTTTAAAAAATACTTTCTTCTTTCTTATGGATTTGTGATTCCTCCTTTATCTAATATTAAACCATAAAACAGGGCATATTTTTATGCTCTATATTTTATTTCATTAATGGTCTTTTATTCCAATGTTACTACTGTACTTTAAAGATTCTTGTCATTTTATAATATATTTGAATTATTGATAGGGCTTTTTCCTGCCCATTGCTTTCTATTCTCACCTAATCATACTATATGATTTTTAGTATCATATTATTTTCAAGTTCTAAAATAAAAATCTCCTTGAAATATCAACTGGAGTTATTAAGCCTATAAGGAAAACAGAGAGCATGAGGTTTCCAGTTAAGAAAAAATTACTTTTAAGAAACTGGAGGGTGTTTTTTTGAGTCTTCCAAAAAAAATCACCAGGCTTTAAATATATTTTTCCTTTTTACTCCCCAAATGGCACCAGCTGTGTAATTTACTGCCAGCCAGAATGTTGTTTTCAACTTCCACTGGGTGTTTTTTCTTGTACTCAATTTGCAAGCTCTTTTTCTCTATTGCATTTGCCATAACATGACATATATACTGAAGTATATTTTATCACATATTGCATATATATGGAATTGTTATATATGCATTACATAAACACTGAAATACATTTTATTTCTATTTATTTTTATATTCTTTGGATAATTTTAATGTAAATAATCTTTTAGCATTTGGAGTATTTTTATTTTTTATTTATTTATTTTTTTACTTTCAGTTCTGGGATACATGTGCAGAACGTGCAGGTTTGTTACACAGGTATACGTGTATTATGGTGATTTGCTGCACCTATCACCCGTCACCTAGGTTTTAAGTCCCACATGCATTAGCTGTTTGTACCGATGCTCTCCCTCCCCTTGCCCTACCCCACTACCACCGATAGGCCCTGGTGTGTGTTGTTCCCCTCCTTGTATCCATGTGTTCTCATTGATCAACTCCCACTTATAAGTGAGAACATGGGATATTTGATTTTCTGTTCCTGTGTTAGTTTGCTAAGAATGATGGCTTCCAGCTTCATCCATGTCCTTGCAAAGGACATGATCTCATTCCTTTCTGTGGCTGTGTAGTATTCCATGGTGGATGTGTACCACATTTTCTTTATCCAGTCTATCGTTGATGGGCATTTGGGTTGGTTCCATGTCTTAGATATTGTGAATAGTGCTGCAATAACATACCTGTGCATGGATCTTTATAATAGAATGATTTATATTCCTTTGGGTATATACCCAGTAATGGGATTGCTGGCTCAAATGGTATTTCTGGTTCTAGATCCTTGAGGAATTGCCACACTGTCTTCCACAATGGTTGAACTCATCTACATTCCCACCAACAATGTAAAAGCATTCCTATTTCTCCACATCCTCACCAGCACCTGTTGTTTCTTGACTTTCTAATAATCTCCATTCTGACTGGCATGAGATGACAGCAGTTTTAATTTGCATTGTGGTTTTAATTTGCATTTCTCTAATGATCAGTGATATTGAGCTTCTTTCTGTATGTTTGTTGGTCGCATAAATATCTTCTTTTGAGAAGTGTCTGTTCATATCCTTTGTCCATCTTTTTTTTTTTTTTTTTTTTTTTTTGAGACAGAGTCTTACTCTGTCACCCAGGCTGGAGTGCACTGGCATGATCTTGGCTCTCTGCAATCTCTACGTCCTGGGTTAAAGCAGTTCTCATGCCTCAGCCTCCTGAGTAGCTGGGATTACAGGTGTGTGCTACCACACCTGGCTAATTTTTGTATTTTTAGTAGAAATGAGGTTTTATTATGTTGGTCAGGCTGATCTTGCACTCCTGACCTCATGTGTTCCACCCAACTGCTCAGCCTCCCAAAATGTTGGGATTACAGGTGTGAGCCACTGCACCCGGCCTCCTTTGCCCAGTTATGATGTGTTTTTTTTTTTCTTGTAAATTTGTTTAAATTCATTGTAAATTCTGGATATTAGACCTTTGTCAGTTGGGTTGATTGCAAAAATTTTCTCTCATTCTGTAGATTGCCTGTTTGTTCTGATGATATTTTCTTTGCTGTTCAGAAGCTCTTTAGTTTAATCAGATCCCATTTGTCTATTTTAGCTTTTGTTGCAATTGCTTTTGGAGATTTCATCATAAAACCTTTGCCCATGTCTATGTTCTAAATGGTATTGCCTAGGTTTTCTTCTAGGGTTTTTATGGTTTTGGGTTTTACATTTAAGTCTTTAATCCATCTTGATTTAATTTTTGTGTAAGGTATAAGGAAGGGGTCCAGTTTCAGTTTTCTGCATATGGCTAGCCAGTTTTCCCAGCAGCAGTTATTAAATAGGGAATCTTTTCCCTGTTGCTTGTTTTTGTCAGGTTTGTCGAAGATCAGACGGTTGTAGATGTGTGGTCTTATTTCTGAGGTCTCTGTTCTGTTCCATTGGTCTATATGTCTGTTTTGGTACCAGTACCGTGCTGTTTTGGCTACTGTAGCCTGGTAGCATAGTTTGAAGTTGGGTAACTTGATGGCTCCAGCTAACCTTGTAGCATAGTTGAAAGTCAAGTAGCTTGATGACTCCAGCTTTGTTCTTTTTGCTTAGGATTGTTTTGATTCCATATGAATTTTAAAATAGTTTTCTCTAAATCTGTGAAGAATGTCAATGTTAGTTTGATGGGAATAGCACTGAATCTATAAATTACCTAGGGCAGTATGGCCCTTTTCACAATATCTATTCTTCTTATCCATAAGGAAGGAATGTTTTTCCATCTGTGTCCTCCCTTATTTCCTTGAGCAGTGGTTTGCAGTTCTCCTTGAAGAGGTCCTTCATGTCCCTTGTTAGCTGTATTCCTAGGTATTTTATTCTCTTTTATCAATTGTAAATAGGGGTTCATTCATGATTTGGCTCTCTGCTTTTCTATTGTTGGTGTATAGAAATGCTTGTGATTTTTGCACATTAATTTTGTATCCTGAGACTTTGCTGAAATTGGTTATCAGCTTCCTCTTTTCCTATTTAAATTTGCTTTTTTTTTTTTTTTTTTCTTGCCTGACTACCCTGGCCAGAACTTCCAATATTGTGTTGAATGTGAGTGGTGAGAGAGGGCATCCTTGTCTTTACCAGTTTTCAAAGGGAATGCGTCCAGCTTTTGCCCATTCAGTATGATACTCGTTGTGAGTTTGTCATAAATAGCTCTTATTTTGAGTTACGTTCCATCAATACCTAGTTTATTGAGAGTTTTTAGCATGAAGGGATGTTGCATTTTATCAAAGGCCTTTTCTGCATCTATTAAGATAATCATGTGGTTTTTCTTATTGGTTCAGTTTATGTGATAAATTATATTTATTGATTTGTGGCTGTTGAGCCAGCCTTGCATCCCAGGGATGAAGTCAACTTGATTGTGGTGGATAAGCTTTTTGATGTGCTGCTGGATTCAGTTTGCCAGTTTTATTCATTCATTCATTCATTCATTCATTCATTCATTCATTCATTTATAGAGATAGAGTCTTGCTCTGTCGCCCAGGCTAGAGCGCAGTGGCATGATCTTGGCTCACTGCAAGCTCACTCAAACCCACTCCTGGTTTCAAGCGATTCTCCTGCCTCAGCCTCCCAAGTAGTTGGGACTATAGGCACACGCCACCTCGCCTGGCTTTTTTTTTTTTTTAAGTAGAGGCAGGGTTTCACATGTTGGCCAGGCTGGTCTCAAACTCCTGGTCTCAAGTGATCCACCTGCCTCAGGCTCCCAAAGTTCTGGGATTATAGGTGTGAGTCACCATGTCCGGCCTGCCAGTATTTTATTGAGGATTTTTGCATTGATGTTCATCAGGGATATTGGCCTGAAGTTTTCTTTTTTTGTTGTTGTGTCTTTGCCAGGTTTCGATAGTAGGATGATGCTGGTCTCATAAAATGATTTAGGGAGGAGGGCCAGGCGCAGTGGCTTATGCCTGTAATGCCAGCACCCGCCAAGGCAGGTGAATCACTTGAGGTTAGGAGCTTGAGACTAGCCTGGCCAACATGGTGAAACTCCATCTCTACTAAAAATACAGAAATTAGCTGGGTGTGGCAGTGTGCGCCTGTAACCCCAACTACTTGGGAGACTGAGGCAGGAAAATCTTTTGAACCCAGAAGGCAGAGGTTGCAGTGAGCCAAGATAGTGCCATTGCACTCCAGTTTGGGTAACAGTGAGACTCTGTCAAAAAAAAAAAAAAAATTTGGAGAGGAGTCCCTTCTTTTCAGTTGTTTGGAATAGTTTCTGAAGGAATGATATCAACTCCTCTTTGTACTTCTGGTAGAATTCAACTCTGAATCAGTCTGGTCCTGGGCTTTTTATGGTTGGTATGCTATTTACTATTGCATCAATTTCAGAACTTTTTATTGGTCTATTCGGGGATTCAACTTCTTCCTGGTTTGGTCTTGGAATTTATCCATTTCTTCCAGATTTTCTAGTTTATTTGCTTAGAGGTGTTTATAGTATTCTTTGATAGTAGTTTGTATTTCTGTGGGGTCAGTGGTGATATCCCCTTTATCATTTTTTATTGTGTCTGTTTGATTTATCTCTCTTTTCTTCTTTATTAGTCTAGCTATTTTATTAATTTTTTTCAAAAAACTAGCTCCTGGATTCTTTGATTTTTTAAACGGTTTTTCATGTCTCTATCTCCTTCACTTCTGCTCTGATCTTAGTTATTTCTTGTCTTCTGCTAGCTTTTGGATTTGTTTGCTTTTGCTTCTCTAGTTCTTTTAATTGTAATGTTCGTTCTTTCCTAGCTTTCCAATGTGTGCATTTAGTTCTATAAATTTCCCTCTTAACACTGCTTTAACTGTGTCCCAGAGATTCTGGTATGTTGTCTCTTTGTTCTCATTGGTCTCAAAGAACTTGATTCCTGCCTTAATTTCATTATTTACCCAGGAGTTATTCAGGAACAGGTTGTTCAATTTCCATGTAGCTGTGTGGTTTTGAGTGAGTTTCTTAATCTCGAGTTCTAATTTGATTGCACTGTAGTCTTGAGAGATTGTTATGATTTCAGTTATTTTGTATTTGCTGAGGAGTGTTTTATTTCCAAATATGTGGTCAATTTTAGAGTAATTGCCATGTGTCACTGAGAAGAACGTATATTCTGTTGTTTTGGGGTGGAGAGTTCTGTAGATGTCTATTAGGCCCATTTGATCCAGAGTTGAATTCAAGTCCTGAATATCCTTGTTAATTTTCTATCTCACTGATCTGTCTAATATTGACAGTGCAGTGTTAAAGTCTCCCACTATTATTGTGTGGGAGTCTAAGTCTCTTTGTTGGTCTCTAAGAACTTTTTTTTTTTTTTTTTAATGAATCTGGATGCTCCTGTATTGAGTGTGTATATATTTAGGATAGCTAGCTCAGCCGGGCGTGGTGGCTCACGCCTGTAATCCCAGCACTTTGGGAGGCTGAGGCGGGCGGATCACGGGGTCAGGAGATCGAGACCATCCTGGCTAACACTGTGAAACCCCGTCTCTACTAAAAATACAAAAAATTAGCTGGGCATGGTGGCAGGCGCCTGTAGTCCCAGCTACTCGGGAGGCTGAGGCAGGATAATGGCGTGAACCCGGGAGGTGGAGCTTGCAGTGAGCCGAGATGGTACCACTGCACTCCAGCCTGGGCGACAGAGCGAGACACTGTCTCAAAAAAAAAAAAAAAAAAAAAAAAAATGGATAGCTAGCTCTTCTTGTTGAATTGATCCCTTTACTATTATGTAATGCCCTTCTTTGTCTTTTTAAAAAATCTCTTTTTGTTTAAAGTCTGTTTTGTCGGAGACTAGGATTGCAACTCCTGCTCTTTTCAGCTTTCCATTTGCCTTGTAAATTTTCCTTCAACCCTTTACTTTGAGCCTATGTGTGTCTTTGCATGTGAGATGGATCTCTTGAATACAGCACACTGATAGGTCTTGACTCTATCCAATTTGCCAGTCTATGTCTTTTAATTGGGGCATTTAGCCCATATACATTTAAGGTTAGTATTGTTATGTGTGCATTTGATCCTGTCGTCATGATGCTAGCTAGTTATTTTGCACACTAGTTGATGCCATTTCTTCATAGTGTCATTGGTCTTTATATTTTCGTGTGTTTTGTGGTGGCTGGTACCAATTTTTCCTTTGCATATTTAGTGCTTCCTTCAGGAGCTCTTGCAAGGCAAGCCTTGTGGTGACTAATTCCCTCAGCCTTTGCTTGTCTGAAATGGATTTTATTTCTCTTTCATTTGTGAAGCTTAGTTTGGCTGGATATGAAATTCTGGGTTGAAAATTCTCTTTTTCCGCTGGGTGCAGTTGCTCACGCCTTCATCCCAGCACTCTGGGAGGCCAAGGCGGGCAGATCACAAGATCAGGAGATCAAGACCATCCTGCTAACACAGTGGAACCCTGTCTCTACTAAAAATACAAAAAAATTATCTGGGCGCGGTGCCGGGCACCTGTAGTTCCAGCTACACTGGGAGGCTGAGGCAGGAGAATGGTGTAAACCTGAGAGGCGGAACTTGCAGTGAGCCGAGATTGCGCCACTGCACTCCAGCCTGGGTGACAGAGCGAGACTCTGTCTCAAAGAGAAAAGAAAATTCTCTCTCTCTCTTTCTTTTTTTTTTTTTTTTTTTAAGGAATGTTGAATATTGGCCCCCACTCTCTTCTGGCTTATAGGGTTTCTGGAGAGAGATCCACTGTTAGTCTGATGAGCTTCCCTTTGTAGGTGACCTGGCCCATTTCTCTCTGGCTATGCTTAACTTTTTTTCCTTCATGTCAACCTTGGAGAATCTGATGATTATATGTCTTGGGGTTGATCTTCTTGTGGAGTATCTTAGTGTGGTTCTCTGTATTTCCTGAATTTGAATGTTGGCCTTATCTTACTAAGTTGGGGACGTTCTTCTGGATAACATCCTGAAGTGTGTTTTCCAACTTGGTTCTATTGTCTTTATCTCTTAGGTACTCCAATCAGTTGTAGTTTCGGTCTTTTTACATAGTGCCACATTTCTCAGAGGTTTTGCTCATTTCTTTTCATCCTTTCTTCTCTAATCTTGTCTGCCTTCCTTATTTCAGCAAGATAGTCTTCCATCTCTAATATTCTTTTTTTTTTTTTCTTGAGACAGAGTCTTGCTGTGTCACTCGGGCTGGAGTGAAGTGGTGTGATCTTGGCTCACTGCAACCACCACCACCCAGGTTCAAGCGATTCTCCTGCCTTAGCCTCCCAAGTAGCTGGGATTATAAGCACCACGCCCAGGTAATTTTTTGTATTTTTACTAGAGACGGGGTTTTGCCATGTTGGCCAGGCTGGTCTTGAACTCCTAACCTCAGGTGATCCATCTGCCCCAGGCTCCCAAAGTGCTGGGATTACATATCTGATATTCTTACTCTCACTTGACTAATTCGACTATTGATACTTGTGTGTGCTTCATGAAGTTCTCATGCTGCAGTTTTCAGCTTCATTAGGTCATTTATGTTCCTCTCTAAACTGGTTCTTCTAGTTAGCAGCTCCTCTAACCATTTATCAATGTTCTTAGCTTCTTTGCATTGGGTTAGAACATTCTCTTTTACCTCAGCAAAGTTTGTTATTAACCACCTTTTGAAGTCTACTTCTGTCAATTCGTCCATCTTATCTTCCATCCAGTTCTGCACCCTTGCTGGAGAGGTGTTGTAATCATTTGGAGAAGAGGCACTCTGGCCTTTTGGGTTTTCCGGTTTTTTTGTTGATTCTTTCTCATCTTCATGAGTTTGTCTATTTTTGATCTTTGAGGTTGGTGACTCTCGGATGAGGTTTTTGTGGAAACTTTTGTTGTTGTTGTTGATGCTGTTGTTGTTGCTTTCTTTTTGTTTGTTTTTCTTTCAATAGTCAGGTCCCTCTTCTGTAGGGCTGCTGCGGTTTACTGGGGGTTCACTTCAGGCCCTATTTATGTGGTTCACTCCTGCATCTGAAGATGTCACTCGAGGAGGCTGGAGAACAGTAAAGATGGATGCCTGCTCCTTCCTCTGGGATCTCTGACCTTTAGGGGTACCAACCTGATGCCAGTAGGAACGCTCCTGTATGGGATGTCTGACAACCCCTATTGGTCAGGGGTGATATGGTTTGGCTGTGTCCCCAGCCAAATCTCAACTTGAATTGTATCTCCCAGAATTCCCACATGTTGTGGGAGGGACCCAGGGGAAGTAATTTGAATCATGGTGGCTGCTCTTTCTCGTGCTACTTTTGTGATAGTGAGCAAGTCTCACGAGATCTGACGGGTTTATCAGGGGTTTCTGCTTTCACTTCTTCCTAATTTTCTCTTGCTGCTGCCAAGTAAGAAGTGCCTTTTGCCTTCTGCCATGATTCTGAGGCCGCCCCAGCCATGTGGAACTGTAAGTCCAATTCAACCTCTTTTTCTTCCCAGTCTCGGGTATGTCTTTATCAACAGACTAATGGGGGGGGGTCTCACCCCGTTGGGTGGCATGGCAAGCAGGACCCATTTAACAAGGCACTTTGGCTATCCCCTGGTGGAGGAGGTATGCTGAGCTGGGGGGAAACCTACTCATCTGGGCTGCCTGGATTCCTCAGAACTAGCAGGAGGAAAGACTAAGTCTGCTGGTCCACAGAGACTACTGCCACCCCTCCCCCTAAGGGCTCAGGCCCAGGGAGATCAGAGTTCTGCCCCTGAGCCCATGGCTGGAGTTGGAGTTCCTGCAGAGAGGCCCTACACTTGCAGTGTTGGCTGCCGCCTCTCCCCCAAGGAGTTCAGATGGCTTAGAATGCAGGCAGCCACAGGAGTAGTGATGGCTGCCCCTCCTCACTGGGAACTTGGCAGGCTTACACCGATTCTAGCTGAGTGGTGTTGAGAATCTGCGTGGCTTTGTGGTTGGGGCTCAAGGCCCCAGTGGCATGGGTTCCTGAGTGGGATCTTCTGATCCATGGATTGCACAGTTCTGTGGAAAAAGCATGGTTTCCCAGGTTAGGGAGCAGGCTCACTCAGCACTTCCCTTTGCTGGGGGTGGGTGCTCCCCTGCCATGTGTGGCTTTCAGATGGGCTGCCACACCACACTGCTATTCCTTCCTCTTCATGGGTCAAGCCAGCCACCTAGTCAGTCCTGTTTTTTTTTTAAATTAAATTTTTACTTAAGATATTTTCTTTCTTTTAGTTTTTTAAGTTGTTTGGTGATCACTAAGAGAAAAAAAGAAGAAAAAACATATTTTAGTACCTCTTCTACTGCAACTGGGATATCTATAGGCATGGTCATAAATGCCAACTGGCTTGTTGCTCACTAAGGAAGGAACCATCTGAGGATAGCTCTATTGAAGAAAATCTCAGTGGCTCGTGCTTATAATCCTTGCAGTTTGGGAGGCTGAGGCAGGAGGATCACTTGAAGCCAGGAGTTCAGCAAAGTGAGACCCTTGTCTCCACAAAAAGTTAAAAAAAAAAAAAAAGGAAAATCTTAAAATCATGTCCTCATATGATATCTCCAATTCTAATTCAACATGTCAATTTCTTTTTGATTTCTACTTACCCATGTAAGTAAATGCCTTCTCCAAGTGGGAAATCTGATTCTTGTAACTTTCAACTTAATTACTCACTGTCTCAATTAATTTACTTATTTTTTGCATTCTATCTATTTCCCAAACTCTTGTCTCCTTCATTCACCATCTCTGTGCAATGCCTTCTTACCTTTCAGATCCAGTGTGCACGCTGCTGATTAGTCTCCTAATGGCTTCCTCCTCCCCTCCTTGCATTCTCTTCTCATGCACTGGCAGCTGTTGTACCTCTGCATAGCATCCTATTTGCCTCTTCCTCATGCTATACCAAGAAGAAAAAGAAAAGAAAGGGAAGGAAAGGGAAGGGAAGCAAAGGGAAGGGAATAGAAATGAAAGTGAATAGGAAGAAAAGGAAATAGGAAGGGAAATGAGGGGAAACAAAGAGAAACAAAGAGAAGAGTTTGTTTTCATTTAATTTTTAGGAAAACAATATAGTACGTAATTAGGTATATAAAATAAACAGGACTTCTGAAGACTCCAAAGGTTCTAGCAATAAGTGGAACTCCAGCACTTTTGGTTTAACCTGTGTAAAATTAGGTGACATATACAACTTTATTTTATCATTTGAGTGTGCCACATTTGGGCAAGGAACATACTTACAGTTCATCTTGGCTATTGGTTTCTACTTCAGTTCTAATTTATTGAGGCTTGACTGTTAGAGTAGACAATGGGAACAATAGGGCTGAGACGGCAGAGAGGCTTTCTTCTCTAATCTGTTTTGGAATGAACTGTTTTGGGAGACACTGCTTCCTGCGTCCCAGAAACTCCAGCTCCAGCTGTGGCTGAAGGGCCCCAGATATATCCCAGGTTGCTGCTCCAGAGAGCACAAGCTGTAAGCCTTGGTAGCTTCCATGTGGTGTTAAGCCTGTAGGTGCACAGAGGACAAGAGGTGGTGCTTGGGAGCCTTCACTTAGATTTTAGAGGATGTATGAAAATGCCTGGAAGTCCAGGCAGAAGTTTGCTGTGGGGTGGAGCCCTCATCGAGAACCTCTGCTAGGGATGTGTGGAGGGGAAATGTGGGGTTGGAGCCCTGACACAGAGTCCCCAATGGGGCACTGCCTAGTAGAGCTGGGAGAAGAGAGCCACTGCCCTCCAGACCTCAGAATGGTAGATACACTGATAACTTGCACCATGTGCTTGGAAAAGCCATAGGCACTCAATGCCAGCCCTTGAGAACAGCCATGGGAGCTGAGCCCTGCAGAGCCACAGGGGCAGAGCTGTCCAAGGTCTTGGGAGCCCACGCATTGCATCAGTGTGGCCTGGATATGAGACATGGATTCAAAGGAAATAATTTTGGAGCTTTAAGATCTTATGATAGCCCTGTGGAGTTTCAGACTTGCGTGGAGCTTGTAGCTCCTTTGTTTTGGCTGATTTCTGCCTTTTGGAATGGGTATGTTTATCCAATGTCTGTACCCCCATTGTATCTTGGAAGTAACTAACTTGTTTTTGATTTTACAGTCTCATAGGCAAAGGGACTTGCCTTGTCTCAGATGAGACTTTGAACTGTGGACTCTTGAGTTAATGCTGAAATGAATTAAGACTTGGGGGATTGTTGAGAAGGGTTGATTGTATTTTGCAATGTAAGAAGGACACGAGATTTAGGAGGAGCCCCCTCACCTCAATTTTTTAGAATAGTTTCAATAGAATTGGTACCAGCTCTTTGTATGTATGATAGTATTCTGTTGTGAATCCATCTGGTCTGGGTTTTGTTGTTGGTGGTGGTGGTAGGTCTTGTGTTACTTACTTAATTTTGGAACTTCATATTGGTCTGTTAAACGTTTCAATTTCTTCCTGAGTCAATCTTGGGAGGTGGTATGTTTCCAGGAATTTATTTATTTCCTTTAAATTTTCTAGTTTGTGTCCATAGAGGTGTTCATAAGAGTCTCTGAGATCCTTTGTATTTCTGGGGGATTTGTTTTAATGTCACCTTTGTCATTTCTGATTTTGTTTGGATATTCTCTCTTTTTCTTTTTTTATCTAGCTAGTGGTCTATAGACCTTGTTCATACTTTCAAAGAACCAATTTTTGGTTTTGTTGATTCTTTGCATGGGTTTTTGGATCTCAATTTTATTCAGTTCTGTTTTGACTTTAGTTATTTTCTTTTTTCTTCTAGCTTTGGGGTTTGTTCTTGTTTTTCTAATTCTTCTAGGTGTGTTGTTAGGTCATTGATTTAAGATCTTTCTAAGTGTTAGGACTATAAATTTTCCTCAACTGTGCTTTTGTTGTACTCTAGAGATATGGTATGTTGTGCTCTGTTTTCATATATTTCAAATAATTTTTGGATTTCTGCCTTAATTTTGTTGTTTATCCAAAGTCATTCAGAAGCAAGTTCTTTAATTTCCAGGTAGTGTGGTTTTGAGAGATCTTCTTGGTAGTGATTTCTATTTTTATTCCACTGTGGTCCAAGAGTGTGACTGGTATAGTTTTGGCCTTTTAATTACATGTCTATTAGGTCCAATTGGTCAGGTGTCAAATTTAAGTTCAGAACTTCCTCATTGGTTTTCTGCCTCAATGACCTGTCTAAGGCTGTCAGTGGGGTATTGAAGTACCCCATTATTATTGTGTGACTGTCTAAATCTTTTCATTTCTAGAAGCACTTGCTTTATGAATCTGGGTACTCCAATGCTGGGTGCATATATGCTTAGGATAGTTAAGTCTTCTTGTTGAATTGAATCCTTTATCATTATGTAATGGCCTTCTTTATCTTTTCTTAACTTTTGTGGGTTTGGTTTAAAGTCTGTTTTATCTGATATAAGAATAGAGACTCCTACTCATTTTTTTGTGTTCCATTTGTGGGATAGATCCTTCTCCAATCATTTACTTTGATACTATTGGTGTCCTTACATGTGACATGGTTCTCTTAAGATGGACTGATGGGTCTTGTTTTTTTATAGAACTTGCCACTCTGTGCCTTTTAAGTGGGGTATTTAGACCATTTACATTCCAGGTTAATATTCATAAGTGTGGTTTTGAACCTACTGTGGATTTGTTAGCTGGTTTCTTTGTAGTTTCTATCATGTGTTTGCTTTATAGGGTCTGGGGGCTTATACTTAAGTGTGTTTTTGTGGTGGCAGGTATCATTCTTTTGTTTCCATGTTTAGAACTCTCAAGGATTTCTTGTAAGGTTGATCTAGTAGTAACAAATTTCTTCAGCACTTGTTTCTCTCTTATCTTGCCTTCATTCATGAACCTTAGTTTGGCAGGATATGAAATTCTTGGTTGGAATTTTTTTTCTCTAAGAATGCTAAAAATTGGCCCCCAATCTCTCCTTGCTTATAAGGTTTCTGCTGAGAAGTCCACTGTTAGTTTGATGAGGTTCCTTTTGTATATTATCTGACATTTTTCCCTAGCTGTTTTTAAGATATTTTCTTTAGTGTTGACCTTGGACAGTCTGGTGACTAATGCCTTGGTGATGTTCATTTTGTGTAGCATATTGCAGGTGTTCTCTGGATTTCTTGTATCTGGATATCTACTTCTCTAGCAAGATTAGAGAAATTTTCTCAAACTAGTCCCTCAAAAAATGTTTTCCAGGTTGTTCTCTTTTTCTCAGGAATGCCAATATTTATAGGTTTGACTGCTTTACATAATCCTATATTTCTTGAAGACTTTGTTCATTTTTTAAAATTCTTTTTTCTTTATTTCTGTCTGACTAGGCTAGTTTCAAAGACCAGTCTTCGAGCTCTGAAATTTTTTCTTCTTCTTGGTCTAGTCTATTGACAAAGCTTTCAACTGTATTTTGAAATTCCTTAAGTGAGTTTTTCAATTCCAGAAGCTCTGATTGATTTGTTTTTAAGATGTTCATCTTTTCCTTCATTTTCTGAATTGCTTTAGGAGTTTCTTTGAGTTTATTTTCAATCTTATCTTGGATATCATTGAGCTTTCTTGCAGTCCATGCATTGAATTCCTTATCTGTCATTTCTGAGTTTCCATTTTGGTTAGGGACAATTACTGGAGAGCTAGGGTGATCCTTTGGTGGTGTCATTACATTCAGGTTTTTCATGGTGTCAGAATTCTTGCCCTATTTTTTTTTTTTTTAAATTTAGAGATGCTCACACCTCTAATAATTTTCATGTGGGTAATATTGTTTATTTTTATGTCTTTCCTTTAATATTCTTCTTTTATCTCCCGCCACGCCCTCCCCCCGCTTGTCCCTCCACACCACCCCCCAACGCCACACACACACAGAATATGACTATAGAGAATGCTGGGTAAGGTCTTTTGGCTTTGGTTCTATAGCCCTAAGCACTTTTGTTAGCAGGTTTTTATTGGGCTGTGCAGTTTGACCTACAAGCCAGTAGATGGGGCACTTACGTGTAACAGCCAGCTATGGTCAACATTGCTCCAGAGCAGGTGCTCCAATCTCTGGCTTGAGACTAAAATGCTTTGTGGGAATGCTGCCAGGTCAGCCAAGAAATGGCTGACTGTATGAGCCCAGATTGAAAATGGCACTCCATTTTTGGTCCCACATCTGGGAAAATGCCTGTGGCATCTCCAAGTCTCTCCCCAAGTTAGCTCCAGGGCTTGGGAGAAACAAAATGTTCTCCCTTGGCCTGAGTTGCCCTGCTCTCCAGGGGAAAGTAGTCACAAAGGGAGGCCCTATGCCTTGCTCACATACCGCAGCTTCACCCACTTACTTTTAACAGCTAGATGTCATCACAGCGTCTGTTTGCTTGCATTCTCCTTCCCAGGATCTGAGGTGTTCTTCATGATTCTGGTGAACTCCCATTTTTCTTCTTGAATTAAAGGTCACGAAGTTAATATTTATGCAATACCTTACTATTTCCAAGTGTCTAAGGCATGCTAAAAGCTTTAATCTACCATCTTGGGGAAAAAAAGAAAACTCTTTAATTATTTCTTTGAAATTTCTCTTTACTCCTTTTCTCTATTCTTTCTGGAACTCTTACTTGTATGTTGTTGAATTTTCTATGCTGATTCTTTACTTTTCTTTAACTTTTCCTCTCCTATATTCCCTCCTTTTTTTTCTTCTATGCTCTGAGAGATTTCCTCAACTTTGTATCCAATTCTGCTACTGAACTTTGAAACTTACTGTCCCCTTTTTTGAAAACCTTAATATTTCAAAAAAGAGGAATATTATTAGGTGAATCAGAACAGAATACATTTCCAGGGGGAATATTTTTCACTGGCTGCAGGTAAGATGTTACAGCTATCTAATTCATCTATTCTATAAACATTGCTCAAATTTGGAAATGCCCACCTTCTGGGAGCACACCAAAGATTGGACCTCTGCTATTGAAAGTTGTATACAGGCCGGGCACGAGGGCTCATGCCTGTAATCCCAGCACTTTGGGAGGTGGAGGTGGGTGGATCACCTGAAGTCAGGAGTTTGAAACCAGCCTGACCAACATGGCGAAAACCCGTCTCTACTAAAAATACAACAAATTAGCTGGGCTTGATGATGGGTGCCTGTAATCCCAGCAACAACTTGGGAAGCTGAGGCAGGAGAATCGCTTGAACCTGGGAGGCAGAGGTTGCAGTGAGCTGAGATTGCGCCATTGTGCTCCAAGCTGGGCAATAAGAGCAAAACTTCATCTTAAAAAAAAAAAAAAAAGAAAAGAAAAGAAAAGAAAAAGAAAGAAAGAAAAAGAAAAGAAAGATGTATGCAGATTTCAATGTTCTATGAGAAGTCAATGACAATTCTTATCTTTCTGTCCTTATGTATAATGTGCTTTCCCCCCTTGGGCTCCTTTAAATATTTTCCTTAATAATGTTTGGTTTTTTGACAATTTGATTATGACTTCATGTGTTTTTCTTTACGTTTATGCTGCTCAGTGTATGGAACCTCTTGAATTTGTGGGTTGATAGTTTTCATCAAATTTAGAAAAAATTTGGCTGTTATTTCTTCAAACTTTTTTTTGCTTCATTGTTTCTTCCCTCTGTCTTCTTTTGTATTCCAATTACAACATTTTAGGCCATCTGATTTTGTCCTACAAGTCACTGAAGATTTCATAATTATATTTGACATTTTATCTTTGTGTGTTTCAATTTGAGTAATTCCTACTGTCTCTGCTTTCTTTTCAAGTTCACTGAGTCTTCTCTTCTTTGGTGTCTAATCTACTATTAAACCTATCCAATAAAATTTTCATGTCAGATATATTTTTCAGCTCCAGGATTGGTTCTTTTGTAAAGTTTCAGTTTTTCTATTGGTAGAATATATTGCATCTGTTCACTCATTAGGCCCTTTAAACATATGTATACACACATATATATACACACACATATATGTGTGTATATATATGTGATGTGTGTATATATATGTGTATATGTACACACATATATGTATGTATGTATATATGTATACACATATATATACACATATATGTGTATATGTGTGTGTGTATAGATACACATATATATACTTCTGAGTCTGTAAAATCTGTTTTTTTTTCCTGCGTATGGCTAGTATTTTTATGCTTCTTTCTATATCTAGGAATTTTAAACTTTCATATTGGACATTGGCTGGTACATTGTTATGAATACAGATTTTGTTTTTTTTGAAGAGGACTGTGTTTTGTTCTTGCAGACAATTAATTTACTCGCCAAATGAGCTTGATAATTTTGAGGCTTTAAAAAAGATGTGGTTAGGGCAGGTCTAGTCTAGCCTTTACTTTACAGCTTAAGCAGCCCTCCTCCTCCTCCTCCTCCTCCTCCTCCTCCTCCTCCTCCTTCTTCTTTTGTTCTCCTAGTTTCTTTTTCTTTTTTTAAATTATACTTTCAGTTCTGGGATACATGTGCAGAATGTGCAGGTTTGTTATGTAGATATACATGTGCCATGGTGGTTTGAAGCAGCCCTTCTTCCAAAGTGTAGATTTTCTGGGGTCTCAATTGAATGCCTAGGCTAACTGAAATGTCCCTACTCTGGCATTTGAACTCCAGCATCTCTCAAGCATGTGGCCTCCAGAACCCTCTTTCTTCATGGTTCTCTAGTAGCTAGTCTCTGCCAGGCCTTACATTGTGTCATCCTTTATTAGTATTTGGCCAAAAATTTAAAGGGTCTCTAATGCAGATTTCTGGAGCTCATTCTCCACACAACTCTCTCTTCTCTAGCACCCTACCCCACAGGGTTCCAACTTCTCAACTTTGATCTCTGCTTTCTCAGAGGCAATGAGACCTCTGTATTCAACTCGGTCTCCTTCTCTCTCTATGTCATAGTCTGGGATGTGCTCCCAAGGGAAAATTTAGTCAATTATGGAGCTCACTCACCTCATGTGTTTTCCTTTTCTTAGCAATCACCATCCTATGCTCTAGTTGTCTAATACCTGAAAACAACTATTTCATATATTTTGCCCAATTTTTTTAGTTTAGTTAGTTTGTTTTTTTACTGCCGAGAGGGCTAGTCTGAGACTAGTTACTCTGTCATAGGCAGAAGAGCAAGTTGCTTTTATGTTTTTAATCCCATCTCCACAAGAAATTAAAATAAACATTAGCCAGGCATGGTGGTGTGCACCTATAGTCCCAGCTATGCAGGAGGTTGAGGTGGGAGGATTGCTTGAGCCTGGGAAGTTGCGATTGCAGTGAGCCATGATTGCACCACTGCACTCCAGCCTGGACAACAGAGTGAGATACTTTCTGAAAAAAATTTTTTGTCTAAGAAATTTTTTTTTTTTTGAGACAGGGTCTCACTCTGTCACCTAGGCTGAAGTACAGTGGTGTAATTTCAGCTCCCTGCAGCCTCAGCCTCCCAGGTTCAAGCAATCCTCCCACATCAGCCTCCCAAGTAGCTGGGACCACAGGTGCATGCCACCACACCAACTAATTTTTGTGTTTTTTTGTAAAGATATGGTTTCACCATGTTGCCAAGGCTGGTCTCAAACTCCTGGGCCCAAGTGATCCACCCACCTTGGCCTCCCAAAGTGCTAGGATTATAAGCATGCGCCACCATGTCTGGCCTTTTTTCTAAGAATTTAAAAACATTCTTTAATGTTTTATTCCTTCTGCATTTTTTTTTTTTTTCTGAGATGGAGTCTCATGTTGTTACCCAGGCTGGAGTGCAGTGATGCAATCTTGACTCACTGCAACCTCCTCCTCCTTTGTTCAAGTGATTCTCTGCCTCAGCCTCCCAAGTAGCAGGGGTTACAGGTACACGATACCACACTCAGCTAATTGTTGTATTTTCAGTAGAAACAGGGTTTCACCATGTTGGCCAGATTGGTCTTGAACTCCTGACCTCAGGTGATCCGCCCACCTCGGCCTCCATAAGTGCTGGGATTATGGCTGTGAACCACCGCACTGGCACCTTCTGCACATTTTTTATCTCAAATTCTTTCTATTTCTTTTTTCATTACTGATTCACATTAGAGACTTCTCAAGTATCAGGCAATCCTTGGCTATCAGCTTCTATTGGATGGTAAGGCAATGTGAGGTTGATTTGAAGCTCTGGATGTGTATGCAGAACTAGTCACAGGTAAACTTTACTATAGTGTCATCTGGCAGGGTCTGATACCAGACTCTTCAAGTAATTTTCCTTGAGCTAGGAGAAATCTTCCATTCTCCCAGGGAATGGGAGTCAGAGATCTTATTTTTTTAGTAATGAATAATGATCACTTGATCATTCTGTTTCAGTATCTTGTCCTTGAATTAAAATCTCTATAGTTCCATTTCTTCAGAGAGCAGATCTTTAGTTGTCTTCCAGGATTGGGGATGGATAGTAGCTTCAGTTTTGGGGCAGGTTTCTGAGGGAGAGGAAGCTGTCAAACTATATAGCATTTAAAGAAATCAATTTTCTATTTTAAAATCCATCTGTACTAACTTTGACTTTCAAGTGTAACTGATGCTTCAATTTTCTGAGCATTTCTGGGATTTCGTTGTCTGTTTCTGGATTTCCCTTACCCTGCTAGGTTTTAGTATTCTGTGTTTTTTTAAGTCAGTTACCACTCATCCATCTGCTTTTCAGCCAAAATGTTGATTGCTACGATCTTTTTTTAAATTCTCTTTCTCTTTGTGGTTAAAAAAAATCTACTTACTGTCGTTTTAGTGTGGTTTTAGGAGAGAGAGGCAATACATTCTATATTTTTAATCTACTGTGTTTAACTAGATGCCTGTGTTCAGGATTTTAAGTCTACAATTGTCACATAATTAGGGCTAAATATTTCTGTGGTAGCCTGGTCTCAATCCTTAGTTTATCTGCGTTGTGGTGAAGTTTTTTTATTTTCGTTTTTAAAAAACTGTGCAACAGAGCAATGACTTTGTGATTTTCTGTTAATCAAATATAATATTGATTTCTGAAATATGAGTTAATGTTTTAAATATAAGAAAAATATTACTGATACCAAAAAAGCCAAAAAGAGTTCATGGATCCTTTGAAGTTCCTCCACAGAACCAAACGTGCTAAGCATGAAGTGCATAATTAAATAATCAAATGAAGAATATATATATATATATAAAAAATATATATTTTATCTCAAAAATCTTTTACTTTTTTTTTTTTTTGAGATGGATTCTCACTCTGTCGCCCAGGCTAGAGTGCAGTGGCATGATCTTGGCTCACTGCAACTTCTGCCTCCCGGGTTCAAGCGATTCTTGAACCTCAACCTCCAGAGTAGCTGGGATTACAGGTATGCACCACCACACCCAGGTAATTTTTATATTTTTAGTAGAGATGGGATTTTGCCATGTTGGCCAGGCTGGTCTCCAACTCCTGGTTTCAAGTGATCCACCTGCCTTGGCTTCTCAAAGTGCTGGGAGTACAGGTGTGAGCTACCATGGCCTGGCCTGTCAAGCTTTTTTATAACAACATCAGTTCATTCATGATGGTGGAGCCCTCATGACCTAAATGCCTCCCCCACAGAAGGCATTGGGGATTAAGTTTCTAATACATAAAGTCTGGAGGACATATTCAGACCATAACACTTAGTAAATTGTAAGGAAATGTTAAGAGAATACTTATCTTTCAAACCCATAAAATCCTCCTTCCTTCCCCTATTTACCTTCCTTCTTTCCATACTTGTTTACTAGTAAATATTTTCTTTAGGACTGGATTAGGCACTGTAAGAGATTAAAAACAAGAAATTGAAAATACAGTTCAGTGTTGATAGAAGATTGATAAAGTCTATTTTAGGACATGATGCTTGTGTTTGTGGTTTATCTTTAGCCTATGTCGATGTTACAAATTAGCTGAATTCTTTTTAGAGGATGAGTTGCTTTGGCATATTGGGTCATTTACTTAGAGACAGCCTGAGAAAACTGCATAGAAATAATTGCATTTCAGAAGAAATACGGGGGCAATGTGATTAACATACAATTTGGGGTTTATGATTTTAACCAGATCTAGATCATACCTTCGGTTACCAGACTGTTTATGCTCCTGGAAGCCTGGGAAAACTTGTTTTAGCATCTGCTAGTAGTTTTGGAGTTTCATGTTGTTTATCTTTTGGAAAATAATTAAACTAATTTATTTGAAACAAAAATACAGCACTAAAAAATAGTGTTAATGGTGTAGAAATCACAGAGATTTACCTGAAACAAACTTGGGGAGGGGAAGCAGTGTGTAGTTTTTCTACTCACTAGCCCAGAGCTCAGGAAACATTTCACTCTGTTGTACCCATCCAGGAAAGCAAAAGTAAGTGTGTGCTTTGGTACTTAATGAAATGAAATGTACTTTGTTAAGGTACACATTTCTTCATTAATGGATGTGGTTGGAAAGGTTAGGGGAGGATACTGTTGTTACTTTGCTGAGGTTTTGTCAAAGGGCAATAGACTACTTGTGATCCAGCAAAAACTGAGATTGCGTTAGAAATCAAGTGTAGACCAGATTCTCTGAGTTTTAACAATGAATGAAAGTGCTATATTTTTGTAATGTCTGCATTTAAAATTGTATAATCTATTTAAGAACTTCATATGGCAATAAGCTTACCTTGGGGATTTGTATTAGTTATCTACTCCTGCATAATGCACTACCCCAAAATCTAAATTTAAGCTACTAATAGCTTAAACAAAAATCATTTATTATCTCACAGCTTCTTTGGGTCAGGAGTCCAGGTACAGCTTATCTGGGTGCCTCAGTCTCAAGATTTCTCATAGGCTGCAAACAAGGTGTTAGGTGGGACTACAGTCTCGTCTGAAGCCTTGACTGGGGGATGATATGCTTCCAAGCTCGCTGTCATGGCTGTTGGCAGGCCTCAGCTTTTCACTGGTTGTTCACTAAAGACTATGATTTGTTGTCATGGAGGCCTCTTTCATAGGATAGCTTACAACATGGCAGGTAACTTCCTTAGAGTGTGTGTGTGTGTGTGTGTGTGTGTATATGTGTGTGTGACAGAGAGAGAGAGAGAGAAAGAAAAACACAAAATAGAAGCCACAGTCTATGAAACCTAATCCTGAAAGTGACATTTCATCACTGTCGGTACTCTGTTAGAAGTTGAGTCAGTAGGTCCAGCTCACTCTCAAGGGCAGAGGATTATACAAGGCTATGAATACCAGGAAATGCGGACCATTAGGGACCATCTTTGTTTTCCCCATCCCCACTCATCTTAAAGGCAGCTTACCATTAAAAACCATCTTAAAAGCTGCCTATCATGATTTTGTGGGACTCAATGTTAAATAAAAATGCAGAGCTCTTTGTTCAAAGAATATTAATATTTTCAAGATGATGATAGCAGTGAATTAAACCAAGTCTGGGGCTCTTTTAAGTGTGGGTCCTGCTGATTGTCCAGGTCACATGACTATGAAGTTGGCCCTGCTGCCTACCATAGGTCTAACTTTCCATCCTGGTCACTCACTTCGTTAAGCCAGACTGTAAACCACCTGGGGCCACAATTTTTTTTCTGACTTATGAGGAGGAGATGAAAAAAATCTCTTTCAACAATGATCTTCCAAACTTAAAATAATTTGAATGCTGAAAAGATACAGATGAAAATGAATACAGCTAGGATTCTGCATATATTTTAGTAAGTGTTATGAAATTTAAAGAAAGAATATCAGTTTGAGGTTAAATGAATTTTGAATTGCAACTTGGGAAAAAGAGGAGCAAAGAGTTGAGATAAAACATGCAAATATTAGTTTAAGAACTAATTACAAGGGTTGAAATGATTTATCAGTTAGGGCCTGGAATGAAATGGCATACTCAAAGTGTATAATTTGAGATGAGTTGTAAAAAGGAGCTATAGTTATCCCCTGGCATCTTTAAGGGATTGGTTCCAGGACCCTGTCAGATACCAAAATCCACAGATGCTCAAGTCCCTTATATAAAATGGCATAGTATTTGCATACAGCCTACACATTGTCCCATAGACTTTATTTATTTATTATCATTATTATTTTTTGAGACAGAGTCTTGCTCTGTTGCCCTGGCTGGAATGCAGTGGCATGATCTCAACTCAACTGCAACCTCTGCCTCCCGGGTTCAAGCAATTCCCCTGAGTAGCTGGGACTACAGATATGCACCACCATGCCCAGCTGATTTTTGTATTTTTGGTAGAGTTGGGATTTCACTGTGTTGGCCAGGTTCGTCTCAAACTCCTGATCTCAGGTAATCCACCCTCCTTGCCCTCCCAAAATGCTGGGATTACAGGCATGAGTCACTGGGCCCAGCCTGTCCCATATACTTTAAATCATCTCCAGATTACAGTAAGTTTTATAATACCCAATACAATGTAAATACCCCATAAATAGTTGTTGTACTGTATTGTCTAGGGAATATGGACGAGAAAAGGAAGTCTGTTCATGTTCAGTACATATGCAACTGTCCACTTTTTGGAATATTTTTGATACATGTTTGGTTGAATCATGGATGTAGAATACCTGGATATGGAGGGCTGACTGTATTTACAAAGCTGTGGCTGGGGTACAAGGAACCTACAAAGAATACAGCAATAATCTGGTTCTCATAATAATGGGACTGCTACCATCTCTACAATTGAATGATGTGGTGGGGGTGGAGAGAGGGACATGAAGAAGCTGGTACTGGAATGTGGACACACAGCAGGCTGTGTGGGAGGGCTTGCTGACAGGAGCTGTAATCCATGGTGGACAAAGGCAGCTCTTCCTGGGATGTCTTGGAAGGGTAGAATTTAGGAAAATACAGATGGTGCCTGACTTACAATGACTCGGCTTAAGACTTTTTTGACTTCATGATGGCACAAAAGCAATACACCTCGAGTAGAAATCATACTTTGACTGTTAAATTTTGATATTTTCCTAAGCTAGCAACATACTCACTCATGATGTTGGAGGTGACAGTAAGCTGCTGCTTTCAGTCAGCTATTGACCACCACCATTAACAACTAATATTGTACTCTACTGTGTGCCATGTTCCATAAATTATGTGAGATATTCAACACTTTATTATAAAACAGGCTTTGAGTTAGATGATTTTGCCCAACTGTAGGCTAATGGAAGTGTTCTGAGTAGTTACAGTAGGCTATGATGTTGGATAGGTTAGGTGTAAGTGCATTTTTGACTTAGAGTATGTTCAACTTAATGATGGGTTTATGGAGACATAACCCCATTCTAAGTGTGAGAGCATCTGTATCCAGATCTCACTGTCTTTTTTTCCTTCAAATATCCTGCTGAACACAAGCAAGGGTGGACAATGGGTAAGTACCAAACAAAAGATTTCCAGCAGTGATAGATACCAAAAGAGGACTGCAGTGGAACAGTCTAATAAAGTGGACGTAAGTATCTCATCTGCCTATTTATAATGCTTTTGTATGGGTTTAGACTTAGGTCTAGGTGGAGGGAGTTGCTTAGTAGTTTCTTTTGCAGCTAACATATATTTATAAACAAAATCACCTTCTAATAAACGTAGATTCTATTTTTTGTATTTAAAATTATTTAAAATGTTTTAATTATACTTTTTGGTGATATACATTTCTATGGTTAAGAATTTGAAATGCAAACACTATCTCTTCAATTCCTATGCCTCAGTCCCTGAGTTTCCCAGTCACTGGTATTAGTTTTGAATATACCCTTCTTGAGATATTATATACTCAATAAAGCAAATATATTAATAAGCCATTTTCATCTTTAAATGGATACTATACATATTTTTCTGTACCTTACTTTTTTCACTTAACAATATATCTTTGAGGTTACTTTATGTCAATACACAGAATCCTTCCTCTTTCTTTCTTCCTTCCTCTCAGTAATGTATTCATTTAGTAGCTATATGCAAGGTATTGTCCTAGGTGATGTGGTAGATCTCGTATTTTTTTTTTCAGCTGCATAACGTTATATCATATGAATGCACCATAATATATTTACTAGTCCCTATTGGTGGACATTTAGGTTATTTCTAACCTCTTGATATTACTAATGATACTTCCTTGATTAATCTTGGTCATCCATCGTTTTGCAAATAAATGAGTATATCTGGAGGGTAAATTCCAAAAGTGAAGTTGTGGGGTCAGAAGGTAAGTATATTTATAATTGTGATAGATACTGTTACATTACATTTCATAGAGGTTGTGCCCACTACATTCCCAGAAGTAATGTATCTTGCCTGTCAAAGTGTATCAATTTGTTAATCTTTACCAATGTGGTAGGTGAAAAATTATCTCAGAGTTGTTTTGCTTTTATTTTATTATGAGAGAGACTACTTTTTCAGCAGCATAAGAACCATTTTTACTTTTTAATAAACCAACCGGGTATGGTGGCTCATGTCTGTAATCCCAGCACTTTTGAAGGCTGAGGTGGGTGGACTGCTTGAGCTTAGGGATTTGAGACGAGCCTGGCCAACATGGCAAAACCCTGTCTCTGCACAAAAAAATAAAAAAATTAGCCGAGTGTGGTGGCACGCACCTGTAGTCTCAACAACTCAGGAGACTGAGGTGGGGAAGATCACCTAAGCCCAGAAAAGTTGAGGCTCCAGTAAGCCCAGATTGCACCACTGCACTCAAGACTGGATGACAGAGTGAGACCCTGTCTCAAAACAAAAAAACCAAAAAACCAAAACCCCAAAACCGAAAAACACCACAACCCAAAAAACCCAAAAACAACAACAAAAAACCATCTCTTCATAAAATTTGCCTATTTTTCTAAAGGGCTCTTGAGCTTTTTCTTATTAATTTATGAAAGATAGGTATAAATACAGAAATATCAGTCATTTTTCAGTGCCATGAGTTGCAATATTTTTCCCAAAGTGTTTCTGTTTATGATGGTTTTAATGTGCAGATATTTTAGCTTTTTTAAGTGGTTGAATTTATAAATCTTTTATTTATGGTTTCTGGGTTTGTGCCATATTTAGAAAGACTTTCTGAAACACTGATTCATCTTTGTGTTCCTGGAATAAATCACATTTGATTATGGTGTGTTGTTCCTTAATTGTGCTACTGAGTTTTCTTTGCTAATATAATGTTTAGCATTTCTTCCTACAAATCGGTATTATTCATGATTTAGCTCTTTCTTCTCTACTGTTTGAAACAAAAGAGATGTTTTTGTTACTAGTCTATGTATGCTATGTCTCCTGTTTTTGACAAGTGGTTTCAGTTTCATACTTCAGTGTGTGTCTGTGATGGTTAATTTTATGTGTTAACTTTACTGGGCCATGATGTGTTCAGATATTTGATCAAACATTATTTTGGGTGTTATTGTGAGTGTGTTTTCGGATGAGATTAACATTTAAATAGGTAGACTAAGTATAAAGTAGAATGCCCTCCCCAATGTGGGTGGGCCTCATCAAATCAGTTGAAGGCCTTAATAAAACAAAAGGGCTGATTGTTCTTGAGTAAGAGAGAAGTCTTCCTGCCTGACTGCCTTTGGACTTCAAGTGAAACATTAGTTCTTCCTAGGTTTTGAGGTTGCCAGTGTTTAGATGGGAACTACACTATTAGATCCCCTGGTTCTCAAGTCTTTGGACTCAGACTGGAACTACTGTTAATTCTCCTGAATTTCCAGCTTGCTCGATTCACCCTGCAGATCTTGGGACTTGTCTGCCTCCATAATTGCATGAGCTAATTCCTCCTTATTATATGCCTCTTTGTGTGTGTGTATGTGTGTTTGTGTGTGTATATATAATCAGAGACAATAGATTATAGATAAAATACTAAAATATATACTATATAAATATATATCACATTAATATATAGGAACATAAGATACTATGCATGTTTTATATATTCATAGATATACACACATATATACATCACCTATTGGTTCTCTTTCTCTGGAGAACCCTGACTAGTATAGTGTCTTTTACCTAGGAGAAATGTACATTGCTGATTAATTCTGAGATTTTTACCAACAGACCTCCTCTCTCTGTTTTCTCTTGACTTTATTTTTTCTTCTCTGGTTTTGGCCTCTCTTCCAAATATATTGTGGCTTGGATATCAGCTGTCTCTAGTCTCATCAAAGATGAACCACACATTTTTTTCTTTCATGTTATTTTGGTTTCTTTCACATTATCTTGTTTTTAAGTGATTGTGTTCTGCAAGGAGAAGAGGGAATTTCCTATGGTATTCTTTGTTCTGTAAACCACAAGTTTAGATCTTGTTAAACTGACCATGTCATTATTCTGCTTATCCCCTTCTTAGGTTTGTTATTAGTGCTTTACAAAGAAGGAGGAAAATTTGGAACACTGAGTAATTTGGAAAGGAAGAAATAAGAAATAGGATGGGGATGAAAGGAGATAACTTGAGGCCAAAGGAGCAAAACAATTGCTGGAAAATTACCAGTGCAATATTTAGAGGAATTTTAAGTATGACAATATCCACCATGCTATTTGAATTTGTATGAAAATCCTTTCTGAGACACATCCCCTCTCTCAATCCTCAGTAAATTCTTCTGGAAGTATGAATTTTTTTTTTTTTTTTGAGATGGAATTTCACTCTTGTTGTCCAGTCTGGAGTACAATGGCATGATCTCGGCTCACTGCAATCTCCGCCTCCCGGGGTTAAGAGATTCTCCTGCCTCAGCCTCCTGAGTAGCTGGCATTACAGGTGCTCACCACCACACCCGGCTAATTTTTATATCTTTAGTAGAGATGGGGTTTCACCATATTGGCCAGGTTGGTCTTGAACTCCTGACTTCAGGTGATCCACCTGCTTTGGCCTCCCAAAGTGCTGGGTTTACAGGCGGGAGCCACTGCACCGGGCTGGAAGTATGAAAAATTTTATGAACAAATTCTCTCTCTTTCTCTCTGAATATGCATTTTGAATTGAGGGAAAGGCTGAATATCATGCCTGGGACTTCTTGGTGTAAAACAGAAATAGATTATGCAGAAACAAACTTCAAAGCAGAGGTGCCAATGAAAAAACCTCCTCGTAGTAGATATTCAAAAAGATTGAGACAGGTTAGGAGCTCTCAAAATGTGGAATAGCCATTCTAGCTAATCACATCTAGTTGTAAAGGGTTTGAGAGACTCGAAGACGATAACTTTTTTCTAAACTGATAATATGCATTTCTTTTACCATTTATGTATACTTTAGGGTAGATGCCTTTGGGGGCATACAATCATAAATAAATCCCCTGTATCAGAAGAACTCATAGAAGTAACCCAAGTTTAGAAAAGAACAATGGTTTGATATGTTCACCTCCTTTCTACTCTTATTTAGTCAGCAGACCACTCACAGAAATGTGTCCCTCCATGGTGTCCCTATGTGTGCATGATGTAGGGGAATATCTGTATGTATGTAAAAGCACCAAACTTGGTCCCATGTTTCTCAAAGCTTTTATATAGCATAAGAGCATTTAAAAAACAGTATTTGGGGTGGCTGAACAGGGTTTGAAAAACCTTTCTCTTTCTACTCCTACCTTCCCATCTTTCAGTCACCAAAAAAGATATTTTTGGAGATGGTTTAATGATGAAAACAGTTCAAAAATTATTTGGGAAGAAGAGAGATAAATCCTGTGCATTCATTATGATTGGTGTAAAAATTTTATTTGAATGGAAAAATAGACAAATGAAATTTCTTTCAGTACTGGGGCACTAGATGATTTCTTTCCTAAAAATTTCTGTGTATTCTTGATTTAAAGGTTACTTCCAAATTTTGATTTAATATGTATTTTTTTCTTAAAAACAGTGACTATGATGTTTCTTTCTTTCTTTTTTTTTTTTTTGATACGGAGTCTCGCTCTGTCGCCCAGGCTGGAGTGCAGTGGCGCTATCTCGGCTCACGGCAAGCTCCGCCTCTCGAGTTTACGCCATTCTCCCGCCTCAGCCTCCCGAGTAGCTGGGACTAGAGGATGTTTCTTTCTTAAAAAGATGATTTTCTTTCTTAAAAATTTCCGTGTATTCTAAATTTAACAAAATTATATATATGTGTGTATATATATATTATATATGTATTTTTTTTTGAACCAGAGTCTTGCTCTATTGCCCAGGCTGGAGTACAGTGGCATGATGTCGGCTTACTGCAAATTCCGCCTCCCGGGTTCAAGTGATTCTCCTGCCTCAGCCTCCTGAGTAGCTGGGATTACAGGTGCATGCCACCACCCCTGGCTAATTTTTGTATTTTTAGTAGAGACAGGGTTTCATCATGTTGGCCAGGCTGGTCTTGAGCTCCTGACCTTGGGTGATCTGCCTGCCTTGGCCTCCCAAAGTGCTGGGATCACAGGAGTGAGCCACCATGTGCAGCCATATTTTTTTTCTTAAAAACAGTGACTGTGATGTACACATGTGTAGACTGTGGAGTGCTGACTTTCCAGAAACTTGATAGTCTTCTTTATTTGATCTCTACTGTACACTAGATGAGTTTTTATTTCTCTGTCATGGTTTTACCTTAATATATTTATGTGTGTGAGACATATATTTGCATATTCCTATATGTTAACTTAATGAACTAGGAAAAATGTTCTAGTTAAATATTTGTAGAATTTTAAATTCAAATGTACCATTTTCTTTGTGGAGAAATCTATTTTCTTCTTAATTTAAGAATCAAGATTGACAGCCTTTTATATCTGACAAAATAAACAGCTACTCTCTTGGTGAAAAACAGCATCCAATTTATAGTATAAAGTTACATTACATATCTGTGGTATGCAAATATTTAAAATAATAAAATTTTAATTATTCAGGATAAATATTAGGTGGGAAGTTAATGTTTGAGCTTATCCAGTGTCTAAGCCAAGATTACTTTAGTGGCAAATAACAAATTCACAGAGGCAAGATTTAGCAAGGAGAGGAAATTTATTATAAGGATGCAGGGATATTTCTCAAAACTCAAGGGCAAGGATATTGTCCAGAACATTCTCAGGCCTTGAACCAAGTATTGGAAAGTCATTAGAACTACAGAGAGCTGGATCCTGTGTCTCTCTGGAGACATCTGAACTCTCTCTCTGCCTGTCCTCTGTTTTATTTTTCTCTGTAGACAGGTCTGTCCTAGTTCTTTTGCAGATGACAACCTTAAAGCATTTCATTTTACATCCTTGGCTCAAGTGAACATCTCAGACTGATAAATGTTTCAAAATTTCAAATCTAAATTCCTAGAATAAAGGATTTGATGGACCCATACTGAGATGAGTTTCCAACCCCGGGTCAATCACACATGAGGAGTGTTTGAGGTCATATATTACTAATATAGTTGCCGAAGGTCTGTATTTGAAGAAGAAAGTGCTCAAAGAGAACCGATATTCCCTCTTTTTTTTTTTTTTTTGCCAGACAGAGTCTCGCTCTGTGGCCAAGGCTAGAGTGCCGTGGCACGATCTTGGCTCACTGCAACCTCTGCCTCCCAGATTCAAACGATTCTCTCACCTCAGCCTCACCAGTAGCTGGGACTACAGGCACGTGCCACCATACTTAGCTAATTTTTGTATGTTTAGTAGAGATGGAGTTTCACCATGTTGACCAGGCTGGTCTCAAACTTCTGACCTCAAGTGATCTGCCTGCCTCAGACTCCCAAAGTGCTGGCATTACAGGCGTGAGCCACGGCGCCCGACCTGATCACTCCCTCTTATGTGCCTTCCATGTATCTACTAAATATGTCTATCATAGCACCTGCTAACACTTTGTTGCATTTGGTTTTTTCTTTGCATGTGGAGGACAGGGACAGCTTGCTTAGTGTCCCTATCACTAGCAGACATGAAATTAGGAAGTAATAATAATTAACATCTATTTAGCACTTATTTGTATATCAGGCATTAAACATTTCTTTTTCTTTTACTAATTTATTTAATTTTCTCAGCAACTCTATACAAGGAACAATCTTAATGTTCTTCTTTAGAAATGATTAGATGAAAAATAGCATTGACAATGAGTCTTAGAAGTAACATATCTGCTATAGTATGAATATTTATCCCCTCCAAAACTCATGTTAAAATTTATCTTCAATGGGGCAGGATTGAGAGGTCAGGCCAATAAGAGGTGATTGAGTCATGAGGGATTCATGAATTAATGGGTTAATTGATTAAAGGGCTATCATGGAGGTGGGACTGGTGGCTTTATAAGAAGAGGAAGAGAGAACTGAGCTGGAATGTCATGTGATGCCTTGCAAGACCTTGCGACTCTGCAGGGAGTCCCCACCAGGAAGAAATTCTACACCAGATGTGCTCTCTCGACCTCGGACTTCTCAGCTTCCATAACTGTGGGAAAGAAATTCCTCTTCTCTATAAATCATATCGTATTTAGAATACCAGTTTCAGGCATTCTGTAATAAGCAACAAAAAATGGGCTAACAAAATATCACTGACTGAAAGGCTGTAAAATTTTTGGTCTACCCATAATAATACCATCTGCAGTATTGTTTATTCAAAGAGCTTATACTTTTGTTTTTTTTTACCACTTGGTGTCAGAGTTGTACTATTTGAATATATTAGTGCACTTGGGAAATCTTATGGAAATTATCTGTGAGCTTTTAAGCATTTACTCTTTTTTTTAAAGAATTTCTTAGTACATAACTACCTTTCACATGACATCACTAAGGAGAGCAAATGTTCTTTTAGTCTTCCTCTGATATTTTTAGGTTACATTGCATTTGCTGCCACATTGGAAGGGAAGATTACCACTGTGAGAAATGCACACAGAATTTATGAGAGAATTCTTGGAGGCTCAAACAATGTTTTCTCATTTTTGCATAAGACAGGAATAAGTCTGTCTCTCAGATTAATCCTCTATGTAAGAACCAATTAAATACTTCTCCCTTTAAATGACATCTAGGAGGATTTACCTCTCACAGGATGACAGCCTGATTTCTGATTGATGGATCAGAGAACCAGGATAAATACTGGATAAATGGATCAAGTATTTCAAATACAAAAACAGTGCTAAATGACTATTAAGATAAATCACTTATTAATTTATTCAACAAAGACATATTGATCTTCTGTAACGTGCTGGGCCCTGGTTTGGGAAGATTCCTGATTCCCATGGTATTAGCCAACTTTTCTTCCCAGCCCACCTTTGGTGTCTGTCTATTCCAGTATTCCTCACATATCCTGAGTTTGACAAACATGAAAAGGTAATTACCTGTTATAAAAAGAGACTCAGCCCAGACCAGTTTTATAACAGGTAATTACCTGTTATAAAAAGAGAGACTATTGCAGGAAAAAGAATCGTCTTGGTGCGTGGAATATTCAAGGTGTTCTCTTTTAAACAAGTGGTAAAACATACATAAACATAAAATTTGCCACTTTCATTCATCATCAAAGTGTTATTAAGAATTTGCCTGTTGGACCCTGGCATGGTGGCTCATGCTTGCAATCCCAGCACTTTGGGAGGCCAAGGTGGGTGGATCATGATGTCAGGAGTTCAAGACCAGCCTGGCCAGCATGGTCAAACCCCGTCTCTATTAAAAATACAAAAATTAGCTGGGTGCAGTGGCAGGCACCTGTAATCCCAGCTCCTCAGAAGGCTGAGGCAGGAAAATTACTTGAACCCGGGAGGCAGAGGTTGTAGTGAGCTGAGATTGCGCCATTGCACTCCAGCCTGGGCAACTACAGCAAAACTACGTCTCAAAAAAAAAAAAAAAAGAATTTGCCTATTGGTATCAAGGTTTTGCAATGACATTTTAATGAAAGTGGGGTTATAAGAATATGATTAGACCAGGTGCAGTGGCTTACTCCTGTAGCACTTTGGGAGACTGAGGCGGGCAGATCGCTTGAGTCCAGGAGTTTGAGAACAGCCTGGGCAACATAGTGAGACCTCATCTCTACAAAAAATACAAAAATTAGCCGGGCATAGTGCACACACCTGTGGTCCCAGCTACTTGGGAGGCTGAGGTGGGAGGATCATTTGAACTTGGGAGATATAGGTTGCAGTGATCCATGATTGTGCCTCCAGCCTGGGTGACAAAGTGAGACCCTGTCTCAAAAAAAAAAAAAAAAAAAGATTAATTAGACACATTAAACATGAACGTAAAAGCAACTATGAATAATTAAGGAGTTAGTTTAAAAAAAAAACTAAACGGAAGTGGAAGATTTGCATAATTACTTTGAAACTGGAGATATCAAGGCTGTATACTATGCAATTTTTTCTTTTTAAAAATTTTAATTTGGCTGGGCGCCGTGGCTCACGCCTGTAATCCCAGCACTTTGGGAGGCCAAGGCGGGCAGATCACGAGGTCAGGAGATCGAGACCATCCTGGCCAACATGGTGAAACCCCGTCTCTACTAAAAATACAAAAATTAACTGGGCGTGGTGGTGGGCGCCTGTAATCCCAGCTACTCAGGAGGCTGAGGCAGGAGAATTGCTTGAACCAGAGAGTTGGAGGTTGCAGTGAGCCGAGATTGTGCCACAGCACTCCAGCCTGGCTTCAGAGCAAGACTCTGTCTCAAAAAAAAATTAATTTATTCACTTAAAAATATATTCTCAAGTTTCAAAACTCAAAGACATAAAAGTTTTTTTTTCTTTTTTTGAGATGGGATCTTGCTATCTTGGCCAGGTTGGTCTTGAATGTTTGGCTTCAAATGATCCTCCCACCTCAGCATCACCAAAATGTTGGAATAACAGGTATAAGCCACCATGCCAAACCCTAGAAGGTTTTATATATATACTGAGAAGCTTCTCCTTATCGTGGATCCCTAGTCACCCTGTTACCCTTGCTAGAGGCAACCAATAGTGATAGCTTTAAAAAATATTTCCAGAGATATTTTATTCTTCTGTATACCAAAATGCATATATTCTCTATCCTCCCACCCTTTTTAATGTCTGAATAGTATTTCATTGTATTGTCAGGCAAAATTGTGAAAGATTTTGAAAGGGGAAAAAAGAAACAGAGAAAAGAAAAAAGATTACTGGGTGTCTTTTCAATGGAATACTAAGTATTTTTTAGTGAACACTTCTAGGTTACCTAATACTATAGGAGTCTGTATCTTCCACTGACTTAATGGAGTATTTTAAACAGGGTGGAGAAAACAAAAAGTAATATAAGTGAATTTTGCTTGCTGGAGAGGCAATTGATTTCCCTTTCTCCCCAAGAGGTCCATTTTATATCTATTAACAAATTAATTTCATTATTCCTAATGGCCTGTATTTCTGTTATTTTTATCTTTATTTTATTATTTTTTTTGAGAAGGAGTCTGACTTTGTCGCCCAGGCTGGAGTGCAGTGGTGCAACCTCAGCTTACTGCAACCTTTGCCTCCTGGGCTCAAGTGATTCTCCTGCCTCAGCCTCCTGAGTGGCTGGGATTACAGGCGCATGCCATCAAGCTCAGCTAATTTTTGTATTTTTAGTAGAGACAGGGTTTCGCCATGTTGGCCAGGCTGGTCTTGAACTCCTGGCCTTAAGTAATCACCCGCCTCGGCTTCCTAAAGTGCTGGGATTACAGGTGTGAGCCACCATGCCCAGCCTATATCTGTTATTTAGATTGTTCTTTGAACAATTTATTACAAAGAAAATTTTTCTTTTTCTTCTTTTAAAAACCTCATGGTCTATGTAACATCTTATTGGTTCCCTCATTAATCACTGAGTTACAATGTTGGCATATGTTAATTTCATATTTGTATGATAGCCATAATTTTACCAAATTATCCTTGATAGTCTTGGTGGTCATCCACTGAGACACCTGATGACAAAGCCAGGTAAACTGTCTTGCTGGAAAAGTGGATTTTGTGGGTTACTTAAACCTAGGCATATTGTTTCTTAGATCCCAGAATAATCCCTAGTGTCAGTAGAACTTTAACTTGGCTATTTCTCTGGTTTTTTTCCCCATTTTTTTTCTTGATTTTGTGTTTTCTTTTGTTCACACATGACAAATAAGTATTCTCTATTGGTGGCAGCAGTGACTGGGGATTTGATTTTATGGTATGGCATATTTGATGCTTTCTGTAAATGGATGATAGAGATTTATTTTCTATTGAGTGAGAGATGACAGGAAATTTGGCTTGCTAGGTTTTTTTTGTTTGTTTATTTTGAACTCAGTTAAAAATGTTATGTTCAGTGGGAAAGAGAACAGTTATTTGATATTTGCACTGTTGGGCTTCTCTGTATGTGTGTGTGTGTGTGTGTGTATGTGTGTGTGCGTGTGTCTGTGTGAGAGAGACAGAGTCTCTCTCTGTCACCCAGGAGTGCAGTGGCACGATCTCGACTCACTGCAACTTCCACCTCCCAAGTTCAAGCAATTCTCCTCCTCACCCTCCCAAGTAGCTGGGATTACAGGTGCCCATCACCATGCTCGGCTAATTTTTGTATTATTAGTAGAGATGAGGTTTCACCATGTTGGCCAGGCTGCTCTCAAACTTTTGACCTCAGGTGATCCACCCGCATTGGCTTCCCAAAGTGCTGGGATTACAGGCATGAGCCACCGTGCCCGGCCATTGAGCTTTTGTGTTTCTATGTTTACTCTTGACCTATGGCTGAAGTTGTAGAACTGAAGCTATAAGTTTTCTATATATCTGTGCCTATGTGCCTTTGTGTTTATGTGTCTATAATTCAGAAAGACCCTTTCCTCCCATTTTATGAGTATAAAATATTTTCTTAGCTCCAGAAAGTATTAATAAATTAGATTGTAATCTCTTAAATTAAAGCGGCTCTGTTCTGATTGGCTTATTGAGTTAAATAAGTACTTATATAAACCAAATGTCCCTAAAAATGCCTGTAACAGAAGGACTTTTTTCCCCGCTTTTTGTGGAGAACAGGGTCTCACTATATTGCCTAGACAGGTCTCGAACTCCTGGACTCAAGCTATCCTCTCGCCTCTACCTCCCTAAGAGCTCTGATTACAGGCATGAGCCACTGCGCACAGCCAGGACTTTGACTTCTAACATTTTAAATGTGCTAAACTTAAAAAAATTCTTCTTACAGAAACTTAATTTAAGAATATTTTAGGAATCCCCATTCACATAATTAAAGCAAATGAGATCAGTATAATTTTGATGAGAAAATAACAACTATATCTTTTCTGGATTTATCAGTGTATTAAATGATAAAATACAATTATACAATTTATTTTACTGGGGCTTATTTTTTCTAAACTTATATAGGACATACAGATTTTCTAGTCAAGTAAGCTAACAGTTCTCCTCCATAATGTTTAAGATTATAAAAAACATAAATTTGTTTGAAATAAAATTGAATAATTATTTTGACAAACTTTTATATAAAGAATAATTAAGTTTTTAAAGTCTTCCAGTTTAAACAATTTTTGAGATCTTTGGATAGCTTACAATCTGAATTAATATTAAGTTAAGCAAATGTATGAGTAATTACTGGATATGTAAATAATTTCTAAGATGCAATTCTGAGATTTTGATTATTAAATATCATATTATTTCTATGCTTTTGCTTATTTTTAAATATTCTATAAATAATCTAAATCTTTGGATCATTTAATGAATGTGCTCGTGTTGCCACTCTATGATGTAAAAGGGATGTGTGTGTTTGTAGAAAGTTGTGTTATGTGTGTTCACGAACTTTGCTAGTCTACTAAAATACTCCTTTATATTAAACAGTTTTCAATTACCTACCTTCATCTAATTTTCTGTGTAAAGCAGAGGTTAACTACTTTGATTAAAAGTTATAACTACAGCTTGGGCAACATAACAAGACCCCATCTCTACAAAAAAGAAAAAATTAGCTGGGTGTGTTGGCACGTGCCTGTAGTTTGTCCTCGCTGCTCTGGAGGCTGAGGTGAGAGGATCGCTTGAGCCCAGGAGTTCAAAGCTGCAGTGAGCTGTGATTGCACTAGTGCACTCCAGCTTAGGTGACAGAGTGAGACCTTGTCTAAAAAAAATGATAATTAATATGGCGCATTGAGACTATACTGTGAACATTGGTGATAGAGAAATATAATTATTTATGTGCTTTGTTTTTCAAGGAAAAAGAGTAGTTTTATCCTAATGGAAGTATTCTCAAACCCTTTGGTCTCAGGATCCCTTCATATTTTTAAAACTTTTAAGGACAACTAAAGAACTTTTGTTTAAGTAGGTTATATTTATCAGCATTTGCCATATTAGAAATGAAAATTAAGAAACCTTTAAAGTATTTGATCCTTTTGAAAAACAGAGATGATGAACTGATTGCATGCTAACCTAAATAACACATTTAATAGAAACAAATTATATTTTAAAAAATTAGTGAGGAGACTTGCATTGTTTTAAATTTTTGCAAATCTCTTTGAGAGCTGGCTAATGGAACACAGCCAGAGTCTCATATCTCCTGCATTCAATCTGTGATATCACATATCATATGGCTTATAAAAAAAACTTCATTGTACACTGGTGAGAAGATAAGTGAAAAAGGCAATTCTAAAGTGTCAATTTATTCCAGAATATGAAACATTGAAAATGAATTTGCCTTGGTTTATAATACCTGAGTCTGAAAAGAATATATGCAATGGGCTAAAATTTTGGCATAGTTTGCCTAGTTTTGATGGTCTTGCTTTCTTGGTTTACCGATTAATGCCTTTGCCTACAATAGGTGAGATTAAAAAAAAAAAAAATTCTGTGTACTCTGGATAGCAAAGTGTCTGTGTTTTACCAGAGTAATTTTCTGTGTTTTATATTAACTTATATGTTCTATTTTTTTTTTTTGAAATGGAGTCTTGCTCTGTCACCCAGGCTGGAGTATAATAGTGCGATCTCAGCTCACGGCAACCTTGGCCTCCCAGGTTCAAGCCATTCTCATGCCTCAGCCTCCCAAGTAGCTGGGATTATAGGTGCACACCACCACACCCAGCTAATTTCTGTATTTTTAGTAGAGACGGGGTTTCACCACGTTGGCCAGGCTGCTCTGGAACTCCTGACCTCAGGTGATATGCCTGCCCCAGCCTCCCAAAGTGCTGGGATTACAGGTGTGAGCCACCACGCCCGGCTTTTTATGTCCTTATTTAGAAAAAATAAGAACAAAGAGTCTTCATTTATGAAAGAGGAGGCTGCTTACAAGGCAGCCAGGTGAGGAGGATGGGTGGTATTTCTTAAACCACCTCCCTGAAAATTTGGAGATGAGGGTTTTTAAGAATTGTCTGGTGGTCAGGAGCTAGGGGATGGGTTCTACTGATTAGTTGGGTCAGGGATGAAATCATGGGGGTGTCAGAACTGTTTTCATGTGCTAAGTCAGTTCCTTGGTGAGGGTAACCAGTCGGGGTGGTGTCAGTTGGTCCACCAGAATGCCAAGTCTGAAAATTATCTCGAAGATCAGTCTTAGGTTTCACAATAGGGGTATTACCTATAGGAGCAATTGGAGAAGTTACCAATATTGTAACCACTGGTTATGTGACTCCTGAGCAGTAAGCAATTATAAAAAGTGAGCTAAGAGACAATCATTGGTTACTGTTTATGCATCTATTTTAACAGAATTCAGGGTCCTACCGTAATCTTAACTTTGTAGGCTTTTATAGTTTTATAAATGTGGTTTCCGACCCTAAACAGAGGGGTGAGTTTTGGGAAGGGACTGTTATTTTATTTATTTATTTTTTTCTCCTCAGTTCTTGTTTTTTTTTTTTTTTTTTTATACTTTAAGTTCTAGGGTACATTTGCACAACATGCAGGTTTGTTACATATGTATACAGGTGCCGTGTTTGTGTGCTGCATCCGTTAATTTGTTATTTACATTAGGTATAACTCCTAATATTATCCCTCCCCTCTCCCCCAACCCCATGACAGGCCCTGGTGTGTGTTGTTTCCCTTCCTGTGTCCAGGTGTTCTCATTGTTCAGTTCCCACCTATGAGTGAGAACATGTGGTGTTTGGTTTTCTGTCCTTGCGATATTTTGCTCCGAATGATGGTTTCCAGCTTCATCCATGTCCCTACAAAGGACATGAGCTCATCCTTTTTTATGGCTGCATAGTATTCCATGGTATATATGTGCCACATTTTCTTAATCCAGTCTATCACTGATGGACATTTGGGTTGATTCCAAGTCTTTGCTATTGTGAATAGTGCTGCAATAAACATATGTGTGCGTGTGTTTTTATAGCAGCATGATTTATAATCCTTTGGGTATATACCCACTAATGGGATGGCTGAGTCAAATGGTATTTCTAGTTCTAGATCCTTGAGGAATTGCCACACTGTCTTTCACAATGGTTGAACTAGTTTACAGTCCCACCAACAGTGTAAAAGGGTTCCTATTTCTCCACATCCTCTCCAGCACCTGTTGTTTCCTGACTTTTTAATGATCGCCATTCTAACTGGTGTGAGATGGTATCTCATTGTGGTTTTGATTTGCATTTCTCTGATGGCCAGTGATGGTGAGCATTTTTTCATGTGTATGTTGGCTGCATAAATGTCTTCTTTTGAGAAGTGTCTGTTCATGTGCTTCACGCTTTTTGATAGATTGTTTTTTTCTTGTAAATTTGTTTGAGTTCTTTGTAGATTATGGATATTAGCCCTTTGTCAGATGAGTAGATTGCAAAAATTTTCTCCCATTCTGTAGGTTGCCTGTTCACTCTGATGGTAGTTTCTTTTGCTGTGCAGAAGCTTTTTGGTTTAAATAGATCCCATTTGTCAATTTTGGCTTTTGTTGCTGTTGCTTTTGGTGTTTTAGACATGAAGTCCTTGTCCATGCCTATGTCCTGAATGCTATTGCCTAGGTTTTCTTCTAGGGTTTTTATGGTTTTATGTCTAACATTTAAGTCTTTAATCCATCTTAAATTAATTTTTGTATAAGGTATAAGGAAGGGATCCAGTTTCAGCTTTCTACATATGTCTTGCCAGTTTTCCCAGCACCATTTATTAAATAGGGAATCCTTTCCCCATTTCTTGTTTTTGTCAGGTTTGTCAAAGATCAGATGGTTGTAGATGTGTGGTATTATTTCTGTTCTGTTCCATTGGTCTATATCTCTGTTTTGGTACCAGTACCATGCTGTTTTGGTTACTGTAGCCTTGTAGTATAGTTTGAAGTCAGGTAGCATGATGCCTCCAGCTTTGTTCTTTTGGCTTAGGATTGACTTGGCAATGAGGCTCTTGTTTGGTTCCATATGAACTTTAAAGTAGTTTGTTCCAATTCTGTGAAGAAAATCATTGGTAGCTTGATGGGGATGGCATTGAATCTATAAATTACCATGGGCAGTATGGCCATTTTCACAATATTGACTCTTCCTATCCATGATCATGGAACATTCTTCCATTGGTTTGTGTCCTCTTTTATTTCATTGAGCAGTGGTTTGTAGTTCTCCTTGAAGAGGTCCTTCACATCCCTTGTAGGTTGGATTCCTAGGTAGTTTATTCTCTTCGAAGCAATTGTGAATGGGAGTACACTCATGATTTGGCTCTCTGTTTGTCTGTTATTGGTGTGTAAGAATGCTTGTGATTTTTGCACATTGATTTTGTATCCTGAGACTTTGCTGAAGTTGCTTATCAGCTTAAGGAGATTTTGGCCTGAGACAATGGGGTTTTCTAAATATACAATCATGTCATCTGCAAACAGGGACAATTTGACTCCCTCTTTTCCTAATTGAATACCCTTTATTTCTTTCTGCTGCCTGATTGCCCTGGCCAGAACTTCCAACACTGTGTTGAATAGGAGTGGTGAGAGAGGGCATCCCTATCTTGTGCCAGTTTTCAAAGGGAATGCTTCCAGTTTTTGCCCATTCAGTATGCTATTGGCTGTGGGTTTGTCATAAATAGCTCTTATTATTTTGAGATACGTCCCATCAATACCGAATTTATTGAGAGTTTTTAGCATGAAGGGCTGTTGAATTTTGTCAAAGGCCTTTTCTACATCTATTGAGATAATCATGTGGCTTTTGTCTTTGGTTCTGTTTATATGCTGGATTACGTTTATTGATTTGTGTATGTTGAACCAGCCTTGCATCTCAGGGATGAAGCCCACTTGATCATGGTGGATAAGCTTTTTGATGTGCTGCGGGATTTGGTTTGCCAGAATTTTATTGAGGATTTTTGCATTGATGTTCATCAGGGATATTGGTCTAAAATTCTTTTTTTGTTGTGTCTCTGCCAGGCTTTGGTATCAGAATGATGCTGGCCTCGTAAAATGAGTTAGGGAGGATTCCCTCTTTTCTGTTGATTGGAATAGTTTCAGAAAGAATGGTACCAGCTCCTCCTTGTACCTCTGGTAGAATTCGGCTGTGAATCCGTCTGGTCCTGGACTTTTTTTGGTTGGTAGGCTATTAATGATTGCCTCAATTTCAGAGCCTGTTATTGGTGTATTCAGGGATTCAACTTCTTCCTACTTTAGTCTTGGGAGAGTGTATGAGTCCAGGAATTTTATCCATTTCTTCTAGATTTTCTGGTTTATTTGTGTAGAGGTGTTTATAGTATTATCTGATGGTAGTTTGTATTTCTGTGAGATCGGTGGTCAAATCCCCTTTATCTTTTTTTATTGTGTCTATTTGATTATTCTCTCTTTTCTTCTTTATTAGTCTTGCTAGCAGTCTATCAATTTTGTTGATCTTTTCAAAAATCCAGCTCCTGGATTCATTGATTTTTTGAAGGGTTTTTTTGTGTCTCTATCTCCTTCAGTTGTGCTCTGATCTTAGTTATTTCTTGCCTTCTGCTGGCTTTTGAATGTGTTTGTTCTTGCTTCTCTAGTTCTTTTAATTGTGATGTTAGGGTGTCAATTTTAGATCTTTCCTGCTTTCTCTTGTGGGCATTTAGTGCTATAAATTTCCCTCTACACACTGCTTTAAATGTGTCCCAGAGATTCTGGTATGCTGTGTCTTTGTTCTCATTGGTTTCAAAGAACATCTTTATTTCTGCCTTCATTTCGTTATGTACCCAGTAGTCATTCAGAAGCAGGTTGTTCAGTTCCCATGTAGTTGAGCGGTTTTGAGTGAGTTTCTTAATCCTGAGTTCTAGTTTGATTGCACTGTGGTCTGAGAGACAGTTTTTTATAATTTCTGTTCTTTTACATTTGCTGAAGAGTGCTTTATTTCCAACTATGTGGTCAATTTTGGAATAAGTGCAATGTGGTGCTGAGAAGAATGTATATTCCGTTGATTTGGGGTGGAGAGTTCTGTAGATGTCTATTAAGTCTGCTTGGTCCAGAGCTGAATTCAATTCCTGGATATCCTTGTTAACCTTCTGTCTCATTGATCTGTCTAATGTTGACAGTGGGGTGTTAAAGTCTCCCATTATTATTGTGTGGGAATCTAAGTCTCTTTGTAGGTCTCTAAGGACTTGCTTTATGAATCTAGGTGCTCCTGTATTGGGTGCATGTATATTTAGGATAGCTGGCTTTTCTTGTTGAATTGATCCCTTTACCATTATGTAATGGCCTTGTCTCTTTTGATCTTTGTTGGTTTAAAGTCTGTTTTATCAGAGACTAGGATTGCAACCCCTGCTTTTTTTTTGTTTTCCATTTGCTTGGTAGATCGTCCTCCATCCCTTTATTTTGAGCCTATCTGTGTCTCTGCATGTGAGATGGGTCTCCTGAATACAGCACACAAATTATCCAATTTGCCAGTCTGTGTATTTTAATTGGAACATTTAGCCCATTTACATTTAAGGTTAATATTATTATGTGTGAAGTTGATGCTGTGATTATGATGTTTGCTGGTTATTTTGCTCGTTAGTTGATAAGGTTTCTTCCTAGCATCGCTGGTCTCTACAATTTGGCATGTTTTTGCAGTGGCTGTTACTGGTTGTTCCTTTCCATGTTTAGTGCTTCCTTCAGGAGCTCTTGTAGGGCAGGCCTGGTGGTGACAAAATCTCTTAGCATTTACTTGTCTGTAAAGGATTTTATTTCTCCTTCACTTATGAAGCTTAGTTTGGCTGGATATGAAATTCTGGGTTGAAAATTCTTTCCTTTAAGAATGTTGAATATTGGTCCCCACTCTCTTCTGGCTTGTAGAGTTTCTGCCAAGAGATCTGCTGTTAGTCTGATGGGTTTCCCTTTGTGGGTAACCTGACCTTTCTCTCTGGCTGCCCTTAACATTTTTTCCTTCATTTCAACTTTGGTGAATCTGACAATTATGTGTCTTGGAGTTGCTCTTCTCGAGGAGTATCTTTATAGCATTCTCTGTATTTCCTGAATTTGAATGTTGGCCTGTCTTGTTAGGTTGGGGAAGTTCTCCTGGATAATATCCTGCAGAGTGTTTTCCATCTTGGTTCCATTCTCCCCATCACTTTCAGGTACACCAATCAGATGTAGATTTGGTCTTTTCACATAGTCCCATATTTCTTGGAGACTTTGTTCATTTCTTTCTACTCTTTTTTTCTCTAAACTTCTCTTCTCGCTTCATTTCATTTATTTGATCTTCAATCACTGATGCCCTTTCCTCCAGTTGATTGAATCGGCCACTGAAGCTTGTGTATTCGTCATGTAGTTCTCATGCCATGGTTTTCAGCTCCGTCAGGTCATTTAAGGACTTCTCTACACTTGTTATTCTAGTTAGTCATTCGTCTAATCTTTTTTCAAGGTTTTTAGCTTCTTTGCAATGGGTTCGAACTTCCTCCTTTAGCTTGGAGAAGTTTGATTGTCTGAAGCCTCCTTCTCTCAACTCGTCAAAGTCATTCTCCGTCTAGCTTTGTTCCATTGCTGGTGAGGAGTTGCGTTCCTTTGGAGGGGTAGAGATGCTCGCATTTTTAGAATTTTCAGCTTTTCTGCTCTGTTTTTTCTCCATCTTTGTGGTTTTATCTACCTTTGATCTTTGACGATGGTGACGTACAGATGGGGTTTTGGTGTCGATGTACTTTCTGTTTGTTAGTTTTCCTTCTAACAGTCAGGACCCTCTGCTGCATGTCTGTTGGAGTTTGCTAGAGGTTCACTCCAGACCCTGTTTGCCTGGATATCAGCAGCAGAGGCTGCAGAACAGTGAATATTGCTGAACAGCGAATGTTGCTGCCTGATCGTTCCTCTGGAAGCTTCATCTCAGAGGGGTACCCAGCCGTGTGAGGTGTCAGCCTGCCCCTACTCGGTGGTGCCTCCCAGTTAGGCTAGTCGGGGGTCAGGGACCCACTTGAGGAGGCAGTCTGTCTGTTCTGAGATCTCAAACTCCATGCTGGGAGACACACTACTCTCTTCAAAGCTGTCAGAAAGGGACATTTAAGTCTGCAGAGGTTTCTGCTGCCTTTTGTTCGGCTATGCCTTGCCCCCAGAGGTGGAGCCTACAGAGGCAGGCAGGCCTCCTTGAGCTGCGGTGGGCTCCACCCACTTCCAGCTTCCCTGGCCGCTTTGTTTACCTACTCAAGCCTCAGCAATGGTGGGCACCCCTCCCCCAGCCTCGCTGCTGCCTTGCAGTTTGATCTCAGACTGCTGTGCTAGCAATGAGTGAGGTTCCATGGGTGTGGGACCCTCTGACCCAGGCGTGGAATATAATCTCCTGGTGTGCTGTTTGCTCAGTTGGAAATGCAGAAATCACCCTTCTTCTGCGTCGCTCGTGCTGGGAGCTGTAGATTGGAGCTGTTCCTGTTCGGCCATCTTGGAACCCGGGAAGGGACTGTTATTATCCTCACTTTAAAGTTAAATTATAAACTAAATTTCTCCCACAGTTAGCTTGGTCTATACACAGAAATTAGCAAAGGCACTTAGCTTGTGAAGTTAGAAACAAGATGAAATCAGTTATGTCAGTTTTTCTAACTGCTATAATTTTGCCAAGGCAGTTTCAGATTGTTTACATTTTTCTAGTTAACTCTCCCCTTTTGCCCTGCGAATACTTGCCAGCAGCACTTGCAGCTGCAATATTTACCTCAAAATAACTTTGCCATTAAACATCTCACTTTTATTATTATTTTTGCATTGCTCTAGTATGTCAACTTTAGAAACAAAAGACATCATTCTATTTATAGCATTGTTTTTGGTAGTGGTATTTCCATTTACAAAATATAATAATTATCAACTGCCGAAAATATCAAATCCTAGAAAATGTAGCATTCCTTTGCACGATGTTAACATCATTCTTGAACAGTTGTTGACCAAAGATTCATGTGATGAATTCAATTTTTCCGAAATAGACAATTCTGATGATTCGGATGATTCTGATGTTAGTTCTGTTTAGAAATAACTCCAAGATCAGTTTTTATATTTTTTATATTTTATTTTCACATTAAAAATCAGACAGATTTGCTTCAGCCTCAGAGCATGTTTATGTAAAATTAAATGAGTGTTGGCAGCAAGCTGCCCCCTGCTTTTTTTTAGATGGGGAAAGGGTTCAAGAGGAAGATTAGCATTTTTCAAGGGGAAGTGTTTCCTTACAGAGGGGTTTTGACTAAACAAAAGGAGTATAGAACTTTTTTTGGTAAGGAGTAGCAGTGAGTTCCTGAATGGATGAAATGGTCTACTAGTTAAGAAAACATTTACAAATTCCCATAGTGTGTGTGCTCATGGTTATTCTTAGGATAATACACAACATCTAGGTCTAAGATTGGAAAGGGGAATATCATGTATTATTTTGAGTCTTCTGGTTGGGGATGTTAATAAAAATGTGATAAAATCAAGGTAAACTGAACAAAACCTTTGCTCCCAAAGCTGATTCTTCCAGACAAGATAAGAACAGAAACATTGGGAACCAGCAAAGGGTATACACGTAGCCAAAGGAAATAGTAACTGAAAAGATTAATATAATTTACAGAAATGATCTTCAGAAGAATAAAGAGTTGATCAATTTGAATTTGTAAAGGAAAAAAAGGAAAAAGAAGAGCTAAAATAGGATCCAAGTTTTGTCACCTTTGACAGTCTAGCTAGAGACTGTATAGGACTCTTGGGAATCTCTCCAGAGTAGATGGGAAGTTTTGGTCTGTCCCTACATAGATAGGAGAAATTTGGGTAACTGGTGGTTTGTAATAGACATTTGTCATTTTGTGCTGTCATCATTCTGTTAACAGTGTCCTAACTTTTTTCGGATAAAGCATCTTTTATCTCACTTCCAGGTCATGTAGTTTATTAGTTTAGATTCCTTTAAGCAGAGCCTGAGATTAGAAGTTGGGTATGGGGATTTATTTGGGAGATGATATCAAGAAGCAGAAGTGAGGGAGTAGGGAGAGTATGAAACACATGAAATATGGAAAAGCCAATAGCCAATAGAGTGATTTATCAAGTTCATTATCACTGTGGCAAGTGGGGCTCAATTCTGTCAAAGATCCTTTGGGAACTCATTAGAATGTTCCTAGGTATAACCTCTCTGAAGGTTGGGAGGCTGAGGAATTATCTGCTATCTCCATCCCTACTTTGTTGAATATTGCCACTAGGGACATTAAATCCCCTGCACTTTGGACCTGTGGCCATGTAGAGGTTGAAGAAATTCCCATTGCTTTGGAAAGCCTTGAAGCAGAAAAGTGGAGAAACACAGGGCAGGTGCTTGAGTGTAGGGGGTTCAGCATGCACAGAAAATTCTATCACAGCTGATGCTGAAATCAGAGGTGGCACAAGGGGAAGGGACACAGGGTACCAAAGAGTCTGTTACAGTAGCTTAAGTGGTATTGAGTCCATTCCATGTTCAGGAGCAGGGATATGACTTAACTGGGAAATCAGACTGGTGCATTCCCTGGGGTGTTTGGTTTAAAAATGGGCATGCTACCCTATTTGGACTGATTAGAGTCAGGCCTAAGACTTGTTTGTCTACAATTGTTTTCTGGGGTAGAAGCAATAAAGACATAAGCCTGGAGATGCTGACTGCCATCTTGCTACCATGTGGATTAGATCTCCATGAAGAAAGTCAGCATGGAGGAAAGAAGAGTTGAGAAATGGAGGGAGAACAAGTCGTATTGACACTATCTGAGTATTGAATCCAGCAAAGCTTAAGTCTCATTTATGTGAGCCAAGAATTCCTCCTTCTTTGAACTTATCATCCCTTACCCCCAAGCCAGTTTTTTATAGCTTACAGCAGAAAGAAACCTGACAGACACATAATCTATTTCTAATTGGACAAGGTCTTAGAGCTTAGATGGTCTCTCTTAGTAGAAGAAAGCCATCTTGCAGAGGGGCAGTTTTGGTACCTGAACTCGTTTGTTAATCAATGAGAGAGCCAAGAATCTGCTGAATTATAAAATCTATTCCTGTCCATCTGCAAACATCACTACTTTCCCCTGCAGCTGTAGTATCAGATCACTTGATTGTCATTTGCGTCTTTAGCTTCTGGTAACTTTATTGGGAATTGCCTGTGCATTTAAAAAGTATTTTTGTTACATTTGCCTAGTGTTTTTAAGTGCTTATAGCAGAAGAGTTTTCTGTTTATGTACTTTGCTGGGACCACTCTTTATTAATTTATGTATTAACTTACTCTATAGCAGATGCCAATGATGGCTGCCCTATATTCCCCTGGCTCCATAAATTCACCTACATCAGCAGACAGTTGTTGGCACTTGGTCTGTCACTGTTTTGCTGTTTGAGGGCTTTCTCTGCCCTGTAGGCACTTGCTCCACTAAAGGCAGGGGCAATTCTATTTTCTTTGTACTGCGGTGGAATGATTTTTGAAGTTTATTTTATCTGATACTAGCATAATTACTTCAGCCTTCTTATAGATATTGTTTGCATGGTATATCTTTCCCATCCATTTCCTTTCAAACTGTGCCTTTATATTGAAAGTGTATCTCTTGTAGATAGCGTATTGTTGCATCTTGCTTTTTTATTAATTTTATAATCTCTGCCTTTCAATTGGAGTATTTAGTTCATTAAAATTTAATGTAGTTACTAATGTGGTTGGATTTAGAGCTATTATTTTATTACTTGTTTTCTGTTTGTTTCTGTTTTTATTCTTTCTTGTCTGCTTTCTTCTTGTTTGAATATTTTTTAAAATTCCATATTATTTATTTATTACTGTTTAGCTAGACCACTTCATGTTATTATTATTATTATTATTTTTGGTGGCTGCTTCATGTAAAATGTAGAAACCATGCAACTTTATATATCAATTAACCACCCCCTTTGGCCATTTTTGCTCTACAGTAGTCTCCCCCATTGTATGCTGTTTCACTTGCTGCAGTTTCAGTTACCCATAGTCAATTGCAATCCACAAATATTAAATGGAAAATTCCAGAAATAATTCATAAGCCTTAAATTATACACTGTTCTGAGTAGTGTGATGAAACCTTGTGCCGTACTCCATCCCACCCAGAACATGAATCATCCCTTTGTTTAGTGTATCCATGCTGTATACTTCACCCACCTGTTATGGTTTTGCTATGTCCCCACCCAAATTTCATTTTGAATTCCCACGTGTTGTGGGAGGGACCTGGTGGGAGGTAATTGAGTCATGTGGGCAGGTCTTTCCTGTGCTGTTCTCATGATAGTGAATAAGTCACATGAGATCTGATGGTTTTATAAAGGGGAGTTTCCCTTTATAAGCTCTCTTCTCTTGTCTGCTGCCATGTGAAACATGTCTTTCACCTTCTGCCATGATTGTGAGGACTCCCCAGCCACATGGAACTGTAAGTCCATTAAACCTCTTTCTTTTGTAAATTGCCCAGTTTGGAGTATGTCTTTATCAGTAGTGTGAAAATGGACTAATACACTATCTATTAGTCACCTAGTAGCCATCTTGGTTATCAGGTTGACTGTCATGGTATCAAAGTGCTTGCTTCAGGTAACCCTTATTTTACTTAATAATGGCCCCAAAGGGCAAGAGTAGTGATACTCACAATTTGGATATGCCAAAGAGAAGCAATACACTGCTTCCTTTAAGTGTAAAGCTGAAAGTTCCCAACTTAATAAGGAAAGAAAAAAATCACATGCTGAGGTTGCTAAGATCTGTGGTAAGAACAAATCTTTTGTCTGTAAAATCGTGAATAAGGAAAAAGAAATTTATGCTAGTTTTGCTGCTGCACCTCATACTGCAGAAGTTATGGCCGCAGTGCATGATGAGTGCCTAATTAGGAGGGAAAAGACATTAAGTTTGTGAGTGAAAGACATGCATAGATATGTGTTTTGCTTAATGGCAATAGGGTTTGGTAGTACCTTGTTTCAGGCATCCACTGGAGGTCTTAGAACATATCCCCTGAGAATAAGTGAATACTACTGTAGATGTTATATTTTACAACTACATATATTAAAAACTTCACAGGACAATGTCATATTTGCTTTAAATAATTATATTTATCTTTTAAAGAAGAAAAAATGGTCTCTCACATTTACCCATATGAATCACTTCAAAAGCTCTTTATTTCTTTCTGAAGATCTCAGTTTCCATTTGGTTTCATTTTTCTTTCAGTCTAAAAAAAGGTTCTTTGACATTTCTTATAGTGCAGTTCTCCTTTTAATATTCTACTGCTTGGAAATGTCTTTATTTTGCCTTTGTACTTGAAAAGACATTTTCATTGGATATAGAATTCTGAGTTGACAGATTTTTTTTTTCTTTCAGCACTTTAGAGATATTTCACTGTCTTCTGATTGCCATAGTTTCTGAGGAGGAAATCAGTATATATTAGAATGGTTGTCCCCATATAAGCAATATGCCATTTTTCTTTGACTACTTTCAAGAAGATTTTTTCTTTATTGTTGCTTTTTGGCAGTTTGACTGTGATGTGTGTAAGTGTGGTTTTCTTCAAATTTATCCTTCTGGGCAGCCTTTTTTTTCTTTTTTCCGAGACAGGGTCTCACTCCATCACCCAGACTGGAGTGCAGTGGTGTGATCTCGCCTCACTGCAACTTCCGCCTCCCAGGCTCAAGTAGTTCTCCTGCTTCCGCCTCCGAAGTAGCTGGGATTACAGGTGCGTGCCACTACCGCCCAGCTAATTTTTGTATTTTTAGTAGAGATGGGGTTTCACCATGTTTGCCAGGCTGGTTTCAAAACTCTTGACCACAAGTGATCCACCCACCTTGGCCTGCCAAAGTGCTGGGATTACAGGCGTGAGCCACTGCACCCGGCCTTTATGAGCAGCTTGACTCTAAATTATATCTTTCACCCAATTTCAAAATTTTGGGCCATTAAATTTCAAATATTCCCCTCTCCCCCCAGCTCCATTCTCTCTGTGTTTTCCTTCTGGGAATATGATTACATATGTGTTAGATCTTCTGTCATTGTCCCATAGATCTCCAAGACACACTGATAGTTTTAAAAATTATAAAATCCTTTGTCCTTCAGACTGAATGATATCTGTTAATCTAAGTTTACAGATTCTTTCTTCTGTCATGTCCAGTTTGCTGTTAAGTCCATCTAGTTAGATTTTAATTTTCAAAATTGCATCTTTTATTTCAAGAATTTTGATTCTTTTTTAAAGTTTCTATTTTTTGCTGATATTCTTTATATTTTCACTAATATAAGCATATTTCGTTTCATTTCAGTGAACAGAGTTATAAAATCTGCTTTAAAATTCTTGTCTGCTAATTTTATCATCTAGATCACTTTGAAATTGATCTTTTAAAAATTTTTTTTCTTGAGAGGTAGGATCTCACTGTGTCACCCAGACTGGAGTACCGTGGTCTGATCATGGCTCCTTGCAGCCTCAACTTATTGGGCTCAAGTGATCCTCCGTGTGCCTATTGTCCCAAGTAGCTGGAACAATAAGCACATCACACCATACCTGGCTAATTTTTGCATTTTTTGTAGAGATGGGGTCCCACTATGTTACCCAGGCTGGTCTCAAATTCCTGGGCTCAAGTGATCCTCTCACCTTGGCCTCTCAGAGTTCTAGGATTATAGGCATGGGCCATTGTGCTCAGCCGAAGTTGATCTCGGCTCATTGTCTTGTCTCTTGAAAATGAACATTTTCCTTTTTCTTAATATGTTGAGCCATTTTGCATTGTGTTGTGGACTCTGTAGAATGTTTTGTAGTTAAGATTCTAGTTTCTACTGTATTTCTCCAAAGAGTGTTAATATTTCAAGTGGAAAATTAACTTTGTCAAACTCCTACTGTACGTGCTTTCTCTTGGCCAGCAGCTGAAATCTCAACTCATTCCTCTTGTCCTTAGCTGAGGTACTTAGAGTCTCTGCCTCATTCATGTATAGTTCAGGGACTTGGGTAGAGGTCATAAACAGAATTCTGGCCTCTCCCTTTCTGGCTCTCTTTTTTCTCAGATTCCTTCCACACTTTCCATGTTCTGTGGTCACTCTGAATTCCATTCTCTAATTCTTCAGGCCAGAAAGACTGCTTTCTATTAGAATTTTAGCCACCCTGTGTAGTGCTGACTTTAGCGCGCCCTCAGGCTAAAATCTATAACAATGGGAAACTCATCCTCTTCTAGTCCTTCTTCCAAGTTTTAATTCTTACAGAATCTTCTTGGTTTTATTCACTTTCCAGTGACTTCGGATCATTTTTTGTTTGCTTGTTTATTTTACTTTATTTATTTTATCCAGAGATTATAAGTAAATATGGATTCTTATTTTTGAAAAGATTGGTGCTGATAGGTTCTTACTTGGTCATCTGAGACATATCTCATATAGTATCTTAGTGGGCTTGAGCCCTTTTCCCCAAATTATAACCTGATCATTTTGTTGACTTTTCTCATTCTCAGTCTCTCTTCCTCACACATGCTTCCTAAACTGCCTACATTTAAGGGTTTATCATGGTCCAATTTAATGGTGACATAAATTAAGACATACATTTATTAAATCATTTGGACAGTCAAATACATTATTTAATCTTCCCAACAGGTCTAAAAAGTGTGCTTTGTGAGAAGAATTTAAATATTATCTCTGTTTTACTGAGTTTCATTGTGATTGTACCTTGCATATAATGCTAAGTTTACTAAGCGGCAGAATCCAACTTTAAAACCAGGTGTGTCTGATTCTAAAATCTTACAGTACTGTGTGTTTTGGACTAGTTACTTTACCTTTTTATCCTTGTTTCCACATATGTAAAATGGGGATGATATAGCAATGGCACATAGAATTATATGTCAGTCAAATGAGATATTGTGAATATATGACATAGTGCAAGCAAAATAGTGGGTATTTATGTCAGCTTTCATTGTATAACAACCTCGAATTCTCAGTGGTTTACAAGAATAAATATTTATTTCTTGTCTCTGGTTCATGTTGTCAACTACTGGTTGGATGCTATGACTCTATGCAGACAGCAGGCTGAGTCTGCTCCATATATCTCCTTATTTTGGGACATGAACTAAACGAGAGCCTCCTGTGCAACATGCCTTTCTTATGGCAGAGGGCACAGAAACTAGAGTACTTTTGGAGTCTTGTAATCTCTCTAAAAGCCTGTGTTCAGAAATGATATACATCAAATATTCCATTGGTCAAAGCAATTCACATGTCCAAGCCCCAAATCAGTGGGCTGGGGAAATATATCTTATTCACAAAGGAGGGAATTAATAATTGTAAACAATAACATAATCTACCACAGATATAATCATCATGTTTTGCTTCTATAATACCACAGTTACTGTTTTCCAATTACCGGAGTAGAAGGTGGATGATAAAAAGGATATGGCTACTTGAAATGGCAAAAGTACAAAGGAGTATTTTATGACATGCCAAGATAAGGGTTCATACAAGAGCTGCTATGGGCATTTAGAGTTAGTGTGAGCCACAAGGACTAGAAAAGTCTCATGAATGAGAGATGGCTTGATCTGGGTCTTGAGAGATGATTTGAATTTAAATAAAAGTCATTTGAAGCAGCTATAGCAAAATGAGCAAAGGTACAGGGTTGGATTAATTTGATCCTGTTATTGGGATGATTTTGCAGGGAGGATCATTGGAAGCAGGCTGGAGAGACCGAATATCAGGCAGGAGATAAAAAGGAGACGTTAATAAATTTTAAACAAGATTCAGAATTGAAAAGTTATGTTTTAGGAAGATTGTCCTGGCAATTCTGTAGGAGGGAAGATGGGCGGCAGGGAATATTTCTCCAGCGTTATACACAACAACCATTCTTCTTTTATGTAAGTTGTACACTGGTTCTGTGAGACGAGCATATCACAAAAATGTGGTGAGCATGACAAATATTTCCTCAATGCATATTTGACTCCCACTGGTAAGAAAACTAAACTTGTCTTACTTGTTTTTCTCAAAATCTCCTGTGTGACTAAATAAAGAGCATGCTTTGGTAGGAGACAATACTTCCCACACAGAAACATAATTAAAGCAACATATCAGATAGGCTGGATGGTCAATAAAACATTGCAAACTGGAGGAAAATATTTTTGCACTATCATTTTTTATTTTGCTTTTGAACTAATCAAGGAAAGACAATTTGAACACAATTTTCTTTTGTGCACTTAAAAGTAGAGAAAAGATTTCTAAAATTTTCCATCTTTGAATTATTTTAGCAAAATACAATGCCCAGAAGCTTTTGGAAGGCAGTGACAGTGGCTGTGGTAAGAATTTCCATCCATTATTGTATCCCATTATTTCTCTGATTTTTTGTTGTTATTGGTTTTGGTTCATTAATGACCTCTGGTAAATATTTATTATGCAATGCTGCTCTATTTTGGATTTGAAAATTAGTAACATAAGTTTGAATGAGATTATTTGATTTTCAGAATTGTATTTATGACTTAGCTAAGTGGAAAAATGCTCAACAGTAATGTGTGCGTTTATCAACCCTTAAATCAATCACCTAAAAAATTAAGACTTTTTTCAGATCTATTGGGCCATCATTATTTATGTCATGAAGACTACATTGCTTCATAATTGATATGATATTGAAACTAGATATCACAGGATGAAAAGCACTTAAAAATATATGTAGGTTAAAATCTGGAATCTTGGTGAAATTGAGAAAGAGAGAAGGAACTGAATATTTATGTACCTTTTCTTCCATGCCAGAAACTGTAGAGTGCTATACTTACTTGTTAGAATAATCATTCAGTACAGTTGTTGTTATTATTCTCATTTCGCATATGAGGAAACTCAGGCCCTCCAAGGTAAAGAAAACTACTCAAGGCCTCATAGTTAATAGTGGGTAAAGCTGGTGTTCAACCTAGATGAGTTTGACTCTAATATCCAATCCCCTTCCATCACATAATGTTGTCTCTCCACATTGCTCCGTTCTCATATTTCCTAATCCTTTGTCAAAGGGAGCTGGATTCCACATAGAACCTAGAATTTCTATTTTAGTTAATGAATGGTCTATATATCAGTGGTCCATGATTTTCAGAAGTTCAAATTAAAAAAACTAACTTAGTACTGTAAACAAGGAAATTAAATTTATAATTTTGTGCTTTAAATATATACTTATATAAAGCAATTTTATTATAATAATAACTTTAAAAATATCCAAATGTCACCATAAATCATCTCTTAGTTTTCCATGTTGTCTTTTAGTTTTTGTCCATGTACAAACACAATTTGGTGAGAGTTATGTTCTTTAATTAAACATTTTAGTTACTATACACTATTTCACTAGGTGGACATATCATCATTGATTAAGTCATTTCCTGTAAAGTTTGAAACTTAAGTTGTTTTCAATTTTCTGCCACACTGTAATAAACATTTAAATTCATGTAATGCTTTTCTTATTTTATATAATTTCTATGGAATAAATTTCTGGTAGATATTGGGTCAAAGAGCAGCAAAATAAAAAATTAATACAAAATGTTCTACTTATAATTTTTTAGCTTAATGAAAGAGAAAATATTATCATATTGAAATGCTGTTGTGTCAGGGGTTCCCAGTACAACTCTCAGGCTTGATGATTCTCTAGAAGGACTCGTGGAACTCAGGAAAGCTGTTATAGTCATGATTACAGCTTATTACAGTGAAAGACTGTAGATTAAAATGAGCAATGGGAAAAGGTGCATAGCTGAAACCTAGGAGAAATCAGTCACAAGCTTCCCGGTGTTGTCTAGCAGTGAAATTGCAGGGCAGATGTGCTTAATTTGCTCAGTAATGATCTGTGACAATATGTGTGAAGTATTGTGAACCAGAGAAGTTCCATTGAAGCTTAGTATCCAGGATTTTTCGGGGGGTCAGTCACATAGGTATGTAGTGCCCATGTGGTTGACCATAGCTACTCAATCTCCAGCCTGCTAAAGGCTGGAGGCATGCAATGGCTCCAATACAGAATGGCTCAAGGTATGAGGCATGCAAAAGCATTCTTATCAGGCAGGATATTCCAAGGACTCAGAAGTTCTGTCCCAGGACCAGGTCAAGAGCCACTCCTTTTTTTAGATTGTGCAGTTTGAGCAGGCAAAGCCTGTTGAACTAACTCTTTATTACACATTGGTGTAGAAATAGTTCAAGAAGGATTGAAAAATCATGATCTTGCAATGTTTAAAAAGGCTTGGAAGATTAATTAGTTCAAACTTAACTTTATAGCTTGAGTAACTGTGGCTCAGAGCAGCTAAATTATTACCCAATCACACAGCTAGTTAGTGATAGACAAAATGCATCAGGATTAAGTGGAAGGTTTTCAATGACCTTCCACTTAAGGTCATTGTGTAGGTTTATTGTTAAAATCTTTTTTCCTATTAAAATGCTACCTTATTTTTTCTCAACTTTTTAGAATGTAGAAATACCACCTAGAGTGCATGTTTAAAATACGGATACCCATGGCCCAGCTTCAGATATTCTTATTTGGTAAATTTGGGTGGGATGTAGGAATTTGCAGTTTTTAACAAAGTACCCAGGTGATTTCTGATACTGGTCAGCCAAGGACCAAACTTTGAAAACATTGTTACACATTGATGACTGATGACTGATAAATCTTCCTACAACCCAGATTAAATTATGCCATTGTGTTTTTAAAAGAAGTCATTGGCTCTTCACTTTCTGCCTAATTAGGTACCATTTTCTTCAGCTCCTCATTTCACTAACTTCCACATTATAGCCCCAAGTACCTTTCCTCTCACTGTTCCCTAAAGCCCCCAGCAGAATTGACTTTGTGCACTTCCCTGAATGGTTTGTGTGTATTTTTACTCTTATAATTTGTTCCTATTGTAACTGTAATTGTTACTTCTTGTTTTTGTCTGCCTAGCTTTTTTTCCCCACTCATTTCTTCTCAGGGAATCTGCCTCTGTCTCACTCCATGTGGTTCTGGGCTGGGTGGGTATGCAGGAGATGGAAAGATTCTCTCAGGCTAGTAATATTTGGACTCATGGAACATGCATGGTTTAAATTAGCATTTGGAGGATAAATACGACTTTGAGAGGGGGAAGACATAGTGAGTTGTGGCTGATGCATGGGAAAGAGCATGTGGTGCAAAATGAAGAAATGTACTTTCGGGTCAATTGTGGTGTAGGTACTTAGAAAATTTTGGTCAGATGATGGGTCAGCAGAAAGATTGGAGCTTCAGAAATAGAAAGCATTAATATGACAAGATGGTGTGTCCTATATTTTCTATTAAATTTTCTGATTTGCAAATGAGAAAGATGAAAGCCTGTTATTCAACCAAAGGAATTCTGCAAACTGTAATTTTGAGCACTGGAGTGCTGGTCACCTCTGGATCCTGACTTTGCTTGCCACCTCCCTTATAGTCCTGATGACTCTCATTTTCTCTTTCATGGGCAGAGATAAGACTTTATTGGTGCCTTCTATTATTCTTCCAATGAATTGATATGGTGTATACTTTAGGTACTGTTCCCCTAGGGACCTTTTTTAAATGTCATTAAACAAAAACCACAGTGAATATTGACTGCTTCTTTCTTGTTCTCTTGACTTAACAATTTTCTTACTGATTTGGGGGAGGATACAAGAAACTATGGGGAACAAAGAAAGTGAATATTTAAAAAATGTTTTCTTTCACTCAGAATGGGACCATTTTCTCCAATGGCTCAAAGATGACATTAAACATCTAATACCTAGTTTTCTAATTCCAAATCTCATGCTTCTTCCAAGAGGGGAGAGTGATTAATGATACTCAATTAGGATGTTAAAACATGATATGTTGTTAAAAATAACCAATACTACTATTTTTTGTCTTTCAATTTTTGCATTATTAGAGAATATTTGACCATAATAAAACAGAGCTACTTATATATTTCAAAAAATGGATATTTTGTGTTACGAGGTTTAGGATTCTACAGTCTTTGAGCAGGTGATCTATTTGTCTGGCAAATAATGTCTTCTTTTAATTTGGCATTTGGAGTGCCAGGCTGGTGCAAGGATATTCTCATGTCAGACTATCAGACTAAAATTATAGTGTGTGGAGAAAGAGAGCCACCAGGTAGCGCTCAAGTACTATTCATCAATGTTAGAACACGCATATGCGGTCAGGTTAGTGTATGATGATGAAGCAACCAATTTTGCTGAAAAAATAAAAGTACTTAATTTTAAGAACTTTTTCTCATATATGAATGAATTCTAATATAGAACCACAAACTCCGTTGTGGTTAAAATCTATTGAAACTAGGATAAAATGTTATTGCTTATCTGCTATGAATACATAGTTTTCTCTTGCACACTGCAAAACAAGATAGGAATTCATAATTGTCTTATTGATCAGGTGCTTGAAAATGTATATCAATAAATAGTGCCTAAAAATCTTCTGTCAGAAAAATGGCCAGAACTCCCATGCAAAGAGGAAAAAGTTTGCATACAGGGTTACTGCTCTGTAAGATGCACTTCTCCCTGGGATTTCTCTGGAGGGGCCTCCTCTTCACCCCAGAGGGTGTCTGACTTTGCAAACCCCTTCCAAAAATATGGAAAATGATAAACATTCATACCACTTTTCTAAAAAGATTATATTCTTATTACTAAAGTTAATTTTTTCTAAGTACTTTAATATAGCATTTGAATATACTAAAGAAAAATGTGTAGTTTCTATATGTAATTAAAACTTCTTAGATCTATGCTGAATTAATACTATTACAGAAAATACCTAACATGGTAATTTGAAAGCATACAATCAAAATGTGATTGTTATTTTAATGTTAGTTTTATGCTTTTATTATGTGAAATTCTGAACATACGCAAAAGAAAAGAGAATAATACAGTTGATACTTTGACAACAGGGGTTTGAACTGCACGGGTCCACTTATACAGGAATTGTTTCGATTAACCACATATCTCAATGGATGGAAAATGTGCCTATGTGGGGTGACTTTTGGCTTACAGAGGATCCACAGGCTGACTGTGGGTCTTGAGTATATGTGGATTTTGGTATACTCAATAGTCCTGGAGCCAATCCCCTGCATATACATGTACTCATCACTCAACTTCAGTAATTACCAACATTCTGCATCACTGTTTCATCTATACTCTTCAAGCTTATTTTTTCTGAAGCATTTGAAGTATTTTTAAGTAACAAGAGGTCATATCATTTTATCTGTGAAATTTAAGTTTGTATTGCCAATAGATGAGAACTTCAAAAAGCAAACCCACATAATCACAGTACTGCTAGTCCATTACCCAAGCACGTGATATGAAACTTTGTTTTAAAGCTCAGTCAGGCAGTATGCCATCCTCAGTGAGACAATATTTGTCTTGAGAGTTTAAAATAAGAATATGCTGTAGAATGTTAAATAAATATTGTTTTTAAAAAACAGGTGGCTGGGCGTGGTGGTTCACGCCTGTAATCCCAGCACTTTGGGAGGCTGAGGCGGGTGGAGCACCTGAGGTCAGGAGTTTGAGACCAGCCTGGACAACATGGTGAAACCTCGTCTCTACTAAAAATACAAAAGTTAGCCAGACGTGGTTGTGCGCACCTACAGTCCCAGCTACTTGGGAGGCTGAGGCAGGAGAATCACTTGAACCCGGGAGGCGGAGGTTGCGGTGAGCCAAGATCATGCCACTGCACTCTAGCCTGCGCAACAGAGTGAGACTCTGTCTCAAAAAAAAAAAAAAAAAAGTAAAAGATTTTTAAGATAAAATGTATTATATATATATTCTACATTTCATTATTTAATTAAGCCTTGTGTATCTCATGTGTGGATCATTGGACAAATGAAAAGCAAATACATTTCTCAAGATAGGTGAGGTCTTAAGTTAGATAAGTGCATATTTCCAGTGTTCATACTTCTGTTTATAAGTTAGATAAGTGCATAGCCCTAATGTGCATGTTTCTGTTTTATTGCCGTTGTCTGAATAAAAATCATGAATATGGCTATATTAGCTAAACTCTGCCTGCTGTGAGATTTAAGACTTTTTGATGTGCAGCTCTGTTTATTTTGGCTTGCTTTCTTTTTCAGACTTTATGTGAGGTAGTGTTCCCTATGAAACTCTGACATCAATAAGGATAGGAACTGACTCATTACATTTTCTGAAGATAATCAGAGTTTTTAGGCTTTTAGTATTCTCCTCCATGCCCGTCCATATTGACAGATTGCTTCAGCCGAGGCAGGCGTGACCACAGAGTTCATTTACCTCAAATAGCCAAAGTTTAAGATCATGCCGCAGAGTTTAGATAAGACCAAGAGAGGAATGCAATTGCCTAGCCTGAATGTGAGTGATATTGCATATCCTTTTAGGAATGTAATGTTTAGATTATATCTAGTGGCAGTGAAGAGTAAACAGACAGCTTTTTTCCTGTAAGACCTTGTAATGCTTCCATATTATTTACAACATCATTATTTTAACCCAGTGTATTGCTTGTGTGTGACAGCTTTGAAGGATTTTTCCTGCCAGACTATTAACTTAAAATATAAAAGAATGCATGGAAAAAATTGCTTATTGGATTAAATTGCTAATCCAATAAGGATAAAGATTTTGACTATCCTGTCTGTATGCCTGCTTTTCTTTATAAAGGATTAAAAAGCATAGGACAAGTAACTTTGTCTCATCAAATATCTCTGAATTTTATCTATTAACTAATTTACGAAATACTTAAACCAAACTTCTATTAGGTAGATAGATTGAATTCTTTGTTCAAATTCAGCAATTCCCCAGCACTTTAAACCTTATGAATTATTTATACTTTGATAAGTATTCACCTATTTTTTTTCTCCATGCAAGTCTTGATAGGGAAGTGAGTAGAACTGGGTTCTTATCTGAAATTATAAAAATATAAAATGTATATATATAATATACACACACACACACACACACACACATATACACACACACAGACCATCTTAAAAAGCAGATTTATTCAACAGAGTTAGTTCCAGTTAGGTTTTGACTAACTAATCTAAATAATACTAATCAAATTTGTATTAGCAAATGGCCTTAATGTGCCTCTTTTTACCTGTTCAGGCATAAAAAATGTTCTGCTTAACAAAAAGTGTTATCAGAAGTATTTTATTTTGTATAAAACATTATAGGCTAATGTAGAGTTGACTGATTTTATCTAATTTCCCTGAAATGTATCTTCCAATCAGAAAACTTTCAACATAACCATCTACTGAAAATTCCAACAGTAGAAAATGGAAAATTTCCAACTCTGTTAAAAGGAGCTACTTTTTTTCAAAGGTGCAGAAACTTCAGAGAGAGATAGTACTGGGTATGCATTCTAGTTCTGACACCGACCTTGGTTAAGCTACTTACTTTCTCAGAAATCCAATTTCCTCATCCATCAAAAGAGCTTAATACTGCCTAATAATAACGGCTATACTGTTGTTGTTTTTTTTTTGTTATTGTTGTTTGTTTTTTTGAGACAGGGTTTCACTGTTACCCTGGCTGGAGTGCAGTGGCATTATCTTGGCTCACTGCCACCTCAGCCTCCTGGGCTCAGATAATCCTCCCACCTCAGCCTCCTGAGTAGCTGGGACCACAGGTGTGCACAACCATACCTGGCTAATTTTTTTTTTTTTGAGAGGGAGTCTCGCTCTGTCACCCTGGCTGGAGTGCCGTGGTATGATCTTGGCTCACGGCAACCTCTGCCTCCACCTGGCTAATTTTTGTATTTTTTGTAGAGATGGGGTCTTGCCATGTTGCCCAGGGTGGTCTTGAAATAACAATACCTTTTAATAACAAGTAATTTTATTTTTTACTTTAATAGCTATATTTTATTGAACACTGCACAAACATTGTGCTACTGCAGAAGACATGTTTAGTGCCCATTCCACTTTATCTGGGCCTTTCATGGTGCTCCAGTGAAACCCCAACTGCCAGTATGTGTGTCTCTGTGCCTCAGTATGTTTCTTCCAGCTCTGAGTGGGTGTAGACTCAAGTGCTAAGTAATTCATATCCCCAGGAGCTGCCCTCAACCAATGACCTCAACCCTTTGTTGGTGCATAAATATCACAGTTACCTCAACCCTTGGGTGGAATAATTTCTAAGGTGTATTCTTTGCACCATTTTCCCAAAGTTTTCTTACAAAATTAAGCTCCAGTTTCCCCTTGTGGTAGCTGCTTTACCCGTGTCCTCTTTATTGGTTGCTTCTGTTGCTCAATGAGTTTTTCTGCTTCTTTAATATATTCTCTGAAATACCCAAATTTACTAACTTCAAATTTTTGCATTGTGGTCTGCTTCTGGGAAAACTCAAATGAAGACAGCCAGCTACTTTATATTTCACCATGTCAGCTTAAAACCATTCTCCAGGCCAGGCACAGTGGGTCATGCCTGCAATCCCAGCACTTTGGGAGGCCAAGGAAGGCAGATCACTTAATCCCAGAACTTTGGGAGGCCGAGGAAGGTGGATCACTTGAGTTCAAGACCAGCCTGGACAACAAGGCCATATCTAATTGCAAGGGACTTTAGGAAATGCCAACTACCTGGGTAATCAGGTAACTAACTATAATTCTATTATTATAGGAAAAGGGAAGATGGGTTTTTGTAGACACCAGCACCCTCTACCACATCTTTGTAGTAGAGTATGTATTTTTGGCTCCTTGTGAACCTCACTAACTGCAGACAAGGGGACAGAATATGAAACTATCAATCTCTCTGGCATCTTTTATGCAAATCAAGTCACAGAGCTTTTACATACTAATGATAATATCTTGGATTTCACCTCATCTCTCTTTTTTACCCACCCATATACTTACCTAGAAAAATATACCTTCTCCCCTATATTTTTATACATTTGTATACAACATCTTGATTTATATGTTGACTTATCAGTAATGAATATTTAGATTGAGCCTTGCCTAATCACTTGTGTGTGTCTATTCCACTTTTTACCAAATAACTTCTGTTGCTTCATTGGTTGGAAAAAGAGAAGTGAAATGGAAATGAATGAAAGTTATTGCAGGGAGTCTCACACTTCCATACATAATAACTTCCTGAAAACGATTTTAGAAAGTAAAATGTTAGAAAGTTGCTGGTATGCTGATATCTGTTCTCAGACATGTAAGACATAGTATATCATCTCTAAGTATATTTCAAGCAAATGCTATATTTATTTATGTATTTATTTTTGTATTTAAGCAAAGCAGATGGTAATTAATGACTTTCAAAAGTAGGAGGCCTGGGGCCAGGGGCCTCTGTTGCCTGTTCCACATTCCTGGGGGTCTGTTACTCTTCTGTAGCTACCTGGGAAGATTGTTGTGCAGTCAGTACTATTTTAATCAAGTATCAGGTCTCAGTAAGTTCCCAGAGCAAGAATGAGGGAAGAGGTCTTTTGCCATCCAACTATCATACCACTATCTGGTGCATGTGCTACTCATGGTAAGGCTCCCCATATACTATCTGCTTGAGGCTTATTTGGAAATAAAGAAAGGAGACGGTGTTGGGGTAGGAGGGGAAGTAGTGTTAGGGGCACCATGGGAAAAAGCAGGGTTTTTTACCCATAGTTTTTGGTGGGGGTATGGGGAGCTCAAGAGAGGATCAGAGGTAGGGCCTAGGTTTGCTACAGTGGACTTGTGATGGTTAATTTTGTCACTTGACTGGGCTAAAGAATGCCCAGATAGCTGGTAAAACATTATTTTTGGATGTGTCTGTGAGACTGTTTCTGGAAGAGATTAGCATTTAAATTGGCAGACTGAATAGAAGAAGATAATCCTCACCAATTAGATGATGGGTGGGCATCATCTAATTCATTGAGAGCACAAACAGAACAATAAGGCCAAGGAAGGATGAATTTACTCTCTCTCTCTCTTTGAGCTGGAACATCTCTCTTCTCCTGCTCTTGGTCATTTGCACTCCTGATTCCTGGGCCTTCAGACTTCAACTGGGACTTGTAATACCACCCTCTCACTCCACAGTACCCTTCTGCCCCCATTCTTAGGCCTTCAGAGTCAGACTGAATTATAACACTGGCTTTTCTGGTTCTCCACCTTGTAGGTGGCATACTGTGGAACTTCTTGGCCTCTGTGATTGCATGAGTCCTTTTGTATTTTATGTATATCCTATTGGTTCCATTTCTTTAGAGAACTCTGACTAATACAGATTTTGGTACCGAAAGTGGTTCCAGAGGAAGAGAATTTTAAGAATAAGTTTTCTGGGTAGGTCGAGGACTTCTAGAGTTGGCTTTCTAACCTGATTAAAGTTGCTAATACTTGATTTCCAGTCGTAAAGAGAGCACTTATAGTTCCATGGCATGAACTGTTAATAGAGCTTTGCAAAATATCTGCATTGCTTACTCTTAATCAACCAATTATAAGAAGCAAGGAGATAAGTGACTCTCTATATAGTACTTTTAAACATTTTTTTTTTGTAAATTAAAAAATATAATGACATTAGTTGGTTGCTCCTAATGTCTCTGGACAAACTGGTGAAAGAAAAGGGTGAGCTCAGATATTTGAATTCCCAGCTAATGCATAGCATAAATGACGTAAAAGCTAGGTGTGCCCTGAAAGAGAGCCTTATTTCCTGTAGCTGCAGGACTGGAATTGCTGAAAATCAATGATAGAACTTCATCCTTCCATTGGCTGAATTACAATGCAAGTGGAATTCCCAGCTTCACAGGGTGTCTAATGTTAAAGTGAGGGCATTAATTGGGAAAGAATGGGATTCCATAAATGGAGATGGGCATGTGTGGGAAGATCTTGATGAAGCTGGGGACATTGAGTCCCTAAATTCTGATGAGTCTTCTTTGCCAGTGGAAGAGGTCTCCCCATCCCCAGTGGAAGTAGCTTCCCTACCCATAGTGGTGTCAGCCTTTCCACTGCCATCTGAGAGGATTAACCCTGCCTTGCCTGAGGAAATGGTAATGGCTTCCCTAAAGCAGTTGCCACGCAAAATTTGAATTGGTTGATTCTCCTTAGTACCACTCCCCACCCCCTCAAACCATTCTTTGCTTCTAGATCTATTACCAAGAAGTGAAGTGACCTGCATAAGAGATTTCTATGTGAGTTTATTAAACTCAAGCCCTGGCAGACCCTTGAAGGTGAGGTACAAAATGTGACCCATCAGGAAGTACACTACACTCCAATGAAACTACTTGACTTTTCTAATTTATGTAAGCAGAAGTCCAGGGAAAATGTGTGGGGGTTGATATTAAAGGTGTGCAATAATGGTGGAAAAAACATAAAGTTGAATCAGGCCAAATTTATTTATATTGGCCCTCTAAGTAGATATTCTACATTTATGTTGCAGCTTGGTGAGTCAGAAAGATCTCTAACAGTTTGTTTGTTTGTTTGTTTGGCTGAAACATGGGCCGAAAGGTAACTCACTGTGAGGAAATCGATATGCCTGACAACCCTTGGTTTAATGTAAAGGAAGGGATTCAAAGACTTAGTGAGATTGGAATGTTAGAGTGGATTTGTCATTTGAGACCTATTCACCCACACTAGGAGGTCCAGGAGACATATTTTTCACCAATACTTTGAAAAAATAAATTTGGCAAGGGACCACCAGCATCCTTGAAGAGCTCAGTGAATTCTGGCCTCTTCTCTGTAGGCCAGATTTTACAGAGGAAACCATAGTCGCTCAATTGGAAATGCCAAATGTAATTGGCATAATTGGATCCTGGAGTGAGAGGGGCCAAGTGATGGCACTCAATTGCCAAAGACAAGGTGGGTATAGTTAGTGTAATGAACAGAAAAGTCAAAGCAACAATCAGAACCCTCTGACTTGTTTAGACATAGGGTGCTGGCTAGTTAATCATGGTGTTTCTAGAAGTGAAATAGATAGGAAACTTACTAAATTCTTACTTTATCCATATAAGCAGAAAAGTTCCAGGTCAAGTGAACAAAGTCTAATCATAAAAACAGAGAATCATGGCTCCCTAATCAATTCCCAGATGATGGGGTTCAGGACTCACTACCCCAAAATATAGCTGTAGGAAATCAGAGTATGCTACCCCAAATATGCCTTTTTGGCATAAGGACTATTTTAAGCTGTTTATTTTGAGAAACTGCAGATACAGGAGAAGCCTTGAAAACAAAGTAGAAGTTATCATTTTCTAAGATAAATTTATATCCACAAAGAGAATCTCCATTTATAAAAGTGTCTCTTCTGCACCAGGAGGAGAGGGATTACTAAATAAAAACTCTTAATGGAGAAGGCATTGACTTAAATCTGGATAACAAATCTTAACTTTGTTTACTATACTTGTTGTAACCAGCCTTTCCCCACACTCTTATTTTTTTGTTTTAGCAAATGATATTTAAGTCTGAAGTTTAAATTACTTCTTTGAGACCTACTCTAAAGATTTACTCATTCATCTGGGTTATCTCCTATGTATACAGAAGGTATACATGTTATTAAACTTCTTTTTGTTTTGTTTTTCACTTGTTAATCTTTTTTTGTTTGTTTGTTTGTTTGTTTGTTTTTGTTATGGGGAGTCCCAGCTAACAACTCATGAAAGGTGGGAGAAAATTATTTTTCCTTTCCTACACAGACTTGAGCCAGTTTACAGATCCAAAACCATTTGAATGAAAGGGAGGCTGGATCCCTTGAGGAAGAATCCTGGCACACCACTAAAAATGTATAGCCTTAATGTTTCTCTCAGCCTTCCCCAAAGGGACATGTGACCTTTTACCAGAGTAACTGTGCATTGGGGAAAGGAAATAATCAGACATTTTGGGGACTATTGGTCAATGGCTATGAATTGACACTGATTACAGGAGATCCAAAACATCTCCGTGGCCCTCCAGTCAGAGTAGAGGCTTTTGGAAGTCAGATGATCAATGGAATTGTAGCTCAGGTCCAATCTCACGGTGGGTCCTGAAACTCTTTCTGTGGTTATTTCCCCAGTTCCTAATGCATAATTTGAATAGACATACTTAGCCTCTGGCAGAATCCCCACATCCATTCCCTGATCTGTAGAGTAAGGGCCATTATGACGGGAAAGACCCTGTGAAAGCCATTAGAGCTGCCTCTACCTAGGAAAACAGTAAATCAAAGCAATACTGCATTCCTGGAGGGATTGCAGAGGTTAGTGCCACCATGGACTTGAAAGATGCAGGGGTGATGATTCCTACCACATCCCCATTCAACACTTGTATTTGGCCTGTGCAGAAGACAGATCGATATTGGAGAATGACAGTAGACTATTGTAAGCTTAACCAAGCAGTGACTGATTACATCTGCTGTACCAGATATGGTTTTATTGTTTAAGCAAATTAATGCATCTCCTGGTACCTGGTATGCAGCTATTGATATGGTGAATGACTTTTTCTACCTACCTGTCTACAAAACCCACCAGAAGAGGGTATATTAACTCTCTATCTCTATGGCATCATTTAGTTTTTTGGGATCTTGATGACCTTCCATAAGATATCACACTGGTTCATTACATTGATGACAGTATGCTAACTGGACTTAGTGAGTGACAGGTACTAACTACTGTAGATGTATTGCTAAGACATTTGCATGTCAGAGGGTGGGAAATAAGTCTGACTAAAATTCAGGGGACTTTTACTTCAGTAAAATTTCTAGGGATCCAGTGGTGTGGGGTATATCAAGATATCCCTTTTAAGTTAAGGATAAGTTATCGCATCTGGCCCCTCCTACAATCAAGAAAGAGGCATAATACTTACTAGGCCTATTTGGATTTTAGAGGCAATATATTACTCGTTTAGGTGTGTCACTCCAGCTTATTTACTAAATGGCTCTAACAGTTGCTAGTTTTGAGTAGGACTGAGAACCAGACAAGGCTCTTGGGACAAGTCAACTCTCTTCTGCCCTTGGACATCTATCCGTTGGCACTCCTGGTTCTTGGGCTTTTGGACTTGGACTGGGATTCACAGCATTGCTGCCCCATTCCTCTGGTTCTCAGAACTTTGGACTCAATACTGAATTACAACACCTGCTTTCCTGGTCCTACCCCCTCACAGACAGCAGATTGTGGGATGTCTCAGCTTCCATAATTGTGTGAGCCAATTTCTATAATAAATCGTTCTCTCTCTTCCCCTTATCGATTCTGTTTCTCTAGAGATCCTAATCGAGGACATATGTGACTTCCATCAGGGATAGAGGGATGTAGGGAACTGCTCTAAGTGCTTCTAAATGCACAGGCAGTTCCCACAAACATGGCCAGTGTATGATACTCTACTTGCCGTTCTGATGGAGAACAGGTCTTCTCTCCCAGAAGCAATAGCTTGCACATAGTACCACCTTGTGACAGCTTGAAATAACTTTTAGTCAAGTGAATTATAAAACTCTGATTTGGTCTCTGTGGTTTAAGGGAATTGATACATGATGTATCAAAGCATGAGATTTTTGGAATTTGAATGTATGAAACTTGAGGATCTTGTAGATGTATTTCAATTACCTACATAATTTCTGTCTCTGTAATCATGAATATTTGAGAATTAGCTAATCTCTTCGTTAGGCATGTGGTGTGCTCTTTGTCTAATATTTATCTATCTGCGTTTCTGATTTACCTAGACCCTTTTGAAAGGGTATTTCTTCCTCACAAATTCCTGCATTAGAGAAGAGTATTTATGACTCTTTTTCCTAATTCTGTTTTATGTTATCTTAATTATAATTCTAACAATTAGAATACACATTAGTTATAATTGTGTGTATTTATATCTATTGTATTAACTAGAGGAAATTTGTTGAAGGGACAGACAAACATAATTCTTTTTATTCCTAAGAACAAGCTTAGTTTACTGTTGGTACTCAATGAATGTGTATTGCTAATTATATAATTTATAAGGCAGAATGTCTTCTTCTTTATTTGGTTTCTTTTTTTTTTTTTTTTTTTTTTTTTTTTGAGACGGAGTCTCGCTCTGTAGCCCAGGCTAGAGTGCAGTGGCCGGATCTCAGCTCACTGCAAGCTCCGCCTCCCGGGTTCACGCCATTCTCCGGCCTCAGCCTCCCGAGTAGCTGGGACTACAGGCGCCCGCCACCTCGCCCGGCTAGTTTTTTGTATTTCTTAGTAGAGACGGGGTTTCACCATGTTAGCCAGGATGGTCTCGATCTCCTGACCTCGTGATCCACCCGTCTCGGCCTCCCAAAGTGCTGGGATTACAGGCTTGAGCCACCGCGCCCGGCCCTTTATTTGGTTTCTTAAGCACCTTTTCATTCAGATGAAGTGCCTAGAGGTATTTTGGAGAACTATCCAGATTTCCATACAGTTTCTTTTTGCTAAGTCCCATCTAATTTGGATATGCAATAGGAAACTGCATTTCCTAGAATAGTCAGTTGTACAACACAAACTCCAAAGAAATTGTCAGAAAGTTCTGGAATTTAGGGTTTGGAGAGGGTAGCTTGACTTGATGAATTAATAGAAATTCTTCCAAACTTGTAGACTTCAATGTTCTACTCCTTTCTAAATAATTTATTGGAGGTATAGGATTCCTCCCCTAACCCTTCCAATGAGATACTGCCTTGCATATTTTGCTGCTCTTTGAAGAACAGTTGTTCTCCAATAGTTCATTCTTAACATTTCAAAGAAGCTTCAGATGTTTTCCTTAGGTTTATTAATCATAAAAGCACTGTAAAACTTTTCCAGACAAACTCCATCTGGCTACTTCTTGTATGGTCCTTCCACGATTCTAATCACTCAACATTTTTGTGTTTCTGTTTGTGTTTGGAAATTGCACATTAGTAAACAGAACTTTTTTTGGTTAGGATTATTGCAAATCAACTGAAATAACAATATACATTGAAACACCTTTGTTGCCATTAGCTGACACTAAATGGGATAAATAGAACAACTAACCCATTATAATGCCCTTGTGAAACATCACAAGCTTTGGGGAACTCTCAATAATCCCTGCTCAATATTGGAAAACCATTTAATGCCACTCTAAAACATTAAGACTTGCAGTTTAGGTTTGAGACACTTGAGTAAGCAAAGCCCTAAGTGGAAACTTGATATGTAATACTTTTTGGCCTTTCAAAGATAAAAATCACAGAACCATAGAATATTTAGAACAAGATCTTAGATCTAAAAACAGCTGACCCTTGACCTCTGAAGATCTAATCATTCTGACAGGATGTCTCATAAAGGGCATATGTATAATTGCCTTATCAAGTCTGGGTTAAGAAGTTTAATTTTGAATGACATTAAATACTTTTCTCACTGTAGACAACATGAGTAAGAATGAATAGCCTTCTATATGTTACAGTTACTTTAATTTGCAAGTATTAAACCAATGCATTTTATTTCTACCTTTTCCCTTAAATCAAATCATTTTCCCTTTGTAATCTTCTCCTTCTAAAGCTGGGCCTTGAGGGTTGCAGGTCCAGGATAAGAAGATAGGTACTGGACTTTAACAAGACAGTAGGGTTCAAACAAGGCTAGTGGAATTGAGAGTGTTTCTTTTTTTTCCCCCTTTTCCAGTCTCTTTTAGCTTTGATTTTACCCACCAAAGGGAAAGTCTGGAGAACTTGGGTCACAGAGTTTTCCCATAGTGAAGAGAAGGTATCCCTTCCCCTGTGGCATCTGACTGAGCCATTTCCCTTTCTGGGCATTGGCCTGAAGAGGAGGAGGTGTGTTAAACAGTTGTGTGGGAGGCTATTTCCATTTTGGATCAGAAAGAGATTGATTTTTGGGCTAACCTAGACCAACCTGGGACTTAGCCACAACAAACTGAACTTTGGTTATATAATGTGACTAGGTGGAGTCTGCAAAGTTAATTTTCCTGGGCCTCTCCTCCATCCCTTGGAGCAAGAACTCAAGAGTTCTTGAAACTTCTGGAAGGGGAACTTGCAAGGCAGCTAAGTTGAGAGCAAGTGGGCCTGCCCTATGTCCTAATTGGAGATTATTCTAATTTACCCCTATTGTTTCATTATAATTATAGTAGACCTTTTTATCACTCTCACTTTGAATGACAAGTTATATTTTAGCCTAGCTAGTGGCCCTGATTAGGTGTGGTTCATCCTGAAGCAGAGGCAGGAGGTGGATTGTTGGGGCAGACGGTTGGATGTAGGAAATATCACAGATGAGGGGAGCTCTACAGCACTACTGAGAACTGAGCTAAGGCTCCATTAACCTGGTAATGCTACCAGGTTTTTAACAAGCTAGGAACCAGATCAAGGACAATTCCAGAACAGGAGTTTTGTTATGAATGCCAGCAGAGCAAGCAGCAACAAAGTGGGCCTGAACATCAAGCTTAGATTGGGGAACTTTAATGGTTCTCAGTTCACACATAAACCATAGCCTTCCCCCATATGCTCAGGTACCATCTTGGAGAGCTGCAATATGTGTGGACCTGCATATGTACTGCACACATAGATGTGGTGAGAGGCTGAGAAATTTCTCTTTCTTTCTTAGACATGTCAGAACATGGGCCTGTATTCTTATGTGATAACAATGGATTATTTCAATTATTGAATAGGTCTAAATTTTAAGCAAGATTGAGGAAAGCTAATTCTTCCTCTCTAACCATCTGATGGAGGTTTGTGAAGATCAGAGCAATTTCAGTCAAATAAAGGAGTTCATTTTTCTTTGAATATCTAACTTGCAGGATGCTGGTAAATTTGTGACCTACTACATGTTTATAAAAGCAGTCTAGTGTACTGATTAAGAAAACGTGCCATGGAGTTGGTCTGCTTGGTCCCAAATGCCAGTTCTGCCAGTTACAAGCTATATGATCTGTATTAACCTAACTTTCCTAACCTCTTATTTTTCTATGTGTAAAATGAGAATAACAATGCCTAACTCTACGTATCATAAGAATTAAATGAGATGTATTTACTGGATACCTATATATCCTCAATGAATATTAGCTGTTGCTGTTATTGCTCTCTACAATTACAGTTACATATCTTTTTATTTTTGGCTACTTGTAAGTACATATATTTGCATCAATCTTATATCTACTTGTAGGATTCAAGCTCCTTTAGGGAATCAGAGTTCCTTTATTTTTAACTCACACATGTTAAATTTGCTGGGTACTAATGATTATCAATAAATATCCCTTCAACTGTTGACCACAGAAGGCTCAAGTTGTTAATAATAGAATACAAGTCATTTTTATTCTTTCTCTAACTTTCAGTATAAAATCTGTCAGCAAATATTGTATTTTCTGCTTCCAAAATACACTTAGAATCCACTTACTTCTCTTCATTTCCATTGCTACCACTCTATTTTAAGCCATGATAATCTTTCACCTGGATTCCTGCAACACTCTCCTCATTCATATCCTTATTTCCATTCTTAGTCCTCTCCAATGCATATTTGCACAGTGAATGGTGTAGAAATGAAGCAGATTACATAATTCCTTTGCTTAAAATATGTCAAGGGCTATCCTTTATTTTATAATAAAATTCCACTTTTAAAAAGCCATAACTAATAAGGTCCTAAATTAGGAACTAGAAATTCAAATGCACACAGAGGCCAAATAGGCAAAACGAATGAATGAAAAGACAGTTGATGCAGTGGTGAACATGAGGTCACAGGTCTTGTCTCAAGTGAGTGGATCCAGCTGATTGTTGTCCCATGAGAATTCAGGCCCATTGCTGACAGATATTTTAAATTTTTTCAAAATCCAGATGTATTTATATGATATCTTTTACTTTTCAACTTTTGGCAACTAAATTAAGAAAATGCATACATAGCTTTAACCAAGATCCAGGCCTGAGACCTCTCTTCTGCATGGCAGGGTGCTTATGTAGCTTTCCAAACTTCTCTATTCCATACTCTGCCATTGTCTTTACATTTCTTGAAGGTTCTGTGTTCTATTCCACATCAAGGACTTCTGATGTGCTATACTTCTGTCAGGATTACTCTTCCTCTTCCACTATATAGTTTGCATGGTCTTCTTATCCTGCAGGTCTCAGTTTAGATGGCATCTCTGTAAACAGTCCTTTTCTTCTTATGGGAATCCCTAACTTAGCTCAGGTATCCTGTAATGCAGAAGCTGAAACAAGGATTATGCTCTAAGCTTTATTTGGGAGGTGTAATTCCAGGATGGCAAAACTCACAGAAAAGAGAAATGAAGAAGGAGGGAAGGATGGAAATCAATGCAAGATGAAGCATGACAATGCTGCCCACGGCTTCACGAGCCACAAAGAGGCACAGCTGGTCACCAGGTACTGACTGTATAAATAAACATTTTCTTCTGTTAGGTATTCTGTGAGGACTGCCAATCTAGAGCTTCTTATTTTAACATCTTTGATTGGGGACTCAAAATGATTGTTGTATATTCGCTCATCAGACCCACTGAAACCTGGTTTGTAGTAATGAATTCTCAGCATAGGCTGTTTTTTTCCTCATCCAAAGCCAGGCCAAGATGGATGTTTTCTTATTTTCCTGTGCCTATAATTTGATGTTTTCATTTTTTGTTTTTATTACAAGCATCCTAACTTTATCCAGGGGTTTTATCTCTATGGGCCTGAGGCTTCATATCCTATCCTATCCTTAGCTGGCTATTAAAATCTATTGGTTTCTGAGACTAATACAGCCCCCATACCTGAGAAACCTCATATTCATGGCTCTGATTTTCAGTTCCCTCTTTGGTTTTGGCCCTTAGGGATTTCCTGTAATGTCTTTCATGTCAGCTAGGTTTCTAAAAGAGTATTTGTATTACTTTAGCTGGAATTTCTAGGTGTTTTTTGGTGAGGAGATTTTCAGGATTATTAGACCATGGTCCAACATTTTCGGAAACAGAAGTCACACATTGAAATCATGCACTTGTTGGTTTGAGTTTTATCTCTCTGCTCCAAGAAACAGTGTGCTCCATAAGAACAGGAACCTTGACGATTGAAGTCTTATGTCTCACAAAGCGCCTGGCACATAATTGGCACTCATAACACATTGACAGAATGAATCTCAATAATGTCAGTGTGGAATTATAGATGTAACCATTCTGAGTTCCAGAGAGCAGTGACTCTGTTTTACTCAGCTTTGTCTTCTCAGACAGTGTAATAGAGTTGCAAGAATAGAGTGGATCTTTCCATAGATATTTGGTGGTTAATTTATTTTTATTTATATTAAAAAGGAATGATAAAAATCACTAGCACCTTTCAATTTAGATTTTTAAGGAATGTTAAGATGGATATTTACAGTGTTATTTTCCTTTTTTCTTCTTCAACTTTTATTTTAAGTTCAGGGGTACATGTGCAGGATGTGCAGGTTTGTTACATAGGTAAACGTGTGCCATGGTGATTTGTTGCATGGATCATGCCATCACCTAGGTATGAAGCCCAGCATCCATTAGCTATTCTTCCTGATACTCATCCTCCCCCAGCAACCCCATCCTTTGACAGGCCCCAGTGTATGTTGTTCACCCCCGCCATGTGTCCGTGTGTTCCCATCATTTAGCTCCCACTTATAAGTGAGAACATGTGGTGTTTGGTTTCCTGTTCCTGCATTAGTTTACTGAAGATAATGGCTTCCAACTCCATCCATGTCCCAGCATGGATTTTCATGGCTGCATAGTATTCCATAGTGTATATGTTCTTTATTCAGTCTATCACTGATGGGCAGTTAGGTTGATTCCATGTCTTTGCTATTGTGGATAGAGCTGCAATGAACATATGGGTATATGTATCTTTATAATAGTATGGTTTATATTCCTTTGGATATATACCCAATAATGAGATTGCTGGTCAAATGATATTTCTGGTTCTGCATTTTTGAGGAATTGCCACACTGTTTTCCACAGTGGTTGAACTAATTTACATTCCCACCAACAGTGTAAAAGCATTCCTATTTCTCCACAGCCTCACCAGCAGCTGTTGTTTCTTGACTTTTTAATAATCACCATTCTGACTGGTATGAGATGGTATCAAATTGTGGTTTTGATTTGCATTTCTCTAATGATCAGTAATGTTGAGCTTTTTTTCATATGTTTTTTGGCCACATGTATGTTTTCTTTTGAGAAGTGTCTGTTCATGTCTTTTGCCCAGTTTTTAGTGTTTTTTTTTTTTTTTTTTTCTTGTAAATTTGTTTAAGTTCCTTGTAGACTCTGGATTTTAGGCCTTTGTCAGATGGATGGATTGCAATAAATTTCTCCCATTTTGTAGGTTGTCTGTTCACTCTGATGATAGTTTATGATAGTTTCTTTTCCTGTGCAAAAGCTCTTCAGTTTAATTAGATTCCATTTGTCTATTATTGCTTTAGCTGCAATTTCTTTTGGAGATTTCATCATAAAATATTTGCCCATGCCTATATCCTGAATGGTATTGCCTAGATTTTCTTCTAAGGTTTCTATAGTTTTGGGTTTTACATTTAAGTCTTAAATCCATCTTGAGTTAATTTTTGTTTGTGGTGTAAGGAAGGGGGTCCAGTTTCAATTTTCTGCATATAGAAAGAATGGTTCTCCCAGCACCATTTATTAAACAGGGAATCCTTTCCCCATTGCTTGTTTTTGTCAGGTTTGTTGAAGATCAGATGGCTGTAGGTGTGCAGTCTTATTTCTGAGTTCTCTATTCTGCTCCATTTGTCTATGTGTCTGTTCTTGTACCAGTACCATGCTGTTTTGGTTACTGTAGTCTTATAGTATAGTTTGAAGTTGGGTAGCATGATGCCTCCAGCTTTGTTCTTTTTGCTTAGGATTGCCTTGGATATTTGAGCTCTTTTTTGGTTCCTAATACATTTTAAAATAGTTTTTTCTAATTCTGTGAAGAATCTCAATGGTAGTTTAATGAGAATAGCATTGAATCTATAAATTACTTTGGGCAGTATGGCCATTTTCATGATATTGATTCTTCCTATCCATGAGCATGGTGTGCTTTTCCATTTGTTTTGTCTTCTCTGATTTCTTTGAGCAGTGGTTTGTAGTTCTCTTTGAAGAGAGCCTTCACTTCCCTTGTTAGCTGTACTTCTAGGTATTTTATTCTTTTTATAGCAATTGTGAATGGGAGTTCATTCATGATTTGGCTCTCTGCTTGCCTGTTATATAGGAGTGCTAGTAATTTTTGCACATTAACTTTTTAATTAATTTTTAATTTTTATTTTTTTGAGAGAGAGTCTCACTCTTTCGCCTAGGATGGAGTGCAGTGGCATGATCTCAGATCACTGCAACCTCTGCCTCCCAGGTTCAAGCGATTCTCCTGCCTCAGCTCCCCAAATAGCTGGGACTACAGGTGCACACCATCATACCAGCTAATTTTTGTGTGTTTTTTGTAGAGACAGAGTTTTACCATGTTGGCCAGGCTGGTCTGGAACTCCTGACCTCAGGTGATCCACCTGCCTCGGCCTCCCAAAGTGCTGGGATTACAGGCATGAGCCACCATGCCCAGCCAATTTTTGCATATTAATTTTGTATCCTGAGTCGTTGCTGAAGTTTTTTGTCATTTTAAGAAGTTTTTGGACTGAGATGATGTGGTTTTCAAGATATAGGATCATGTCATCTGCAAACAGAGATAATTTGACTTCCACTCCTCCTATTTGAATACCCTGCCATCTTTACTGTTTCGCAGCCTTCACTGGTGATACTGAGACAGAATAGGGTCTGGAGGTAGGGAACCTAAGGCCAATTCATGCTGACTTCCTAGAAATGAATCAAAAGGAGAACCTTACCTCTCCACCCCAAGTAACAAAAGGATCAGAGGCTATTCCCTTTGCACTGCATTGCAGATGAAAAATGGAAAGTACCTCTGCTAGGTCCCCTCCTGCAACAAATCAGACTGGTCGCGGGCCTAGTCTTCATTCGCATAGGGGTATAACTTTGTAACTTCACTTCAGCCTCTAATCGTTCCCCTCCTGCAACTAATCATGGGTAACTACTTCATTTACACAGGGTGTGACCAAGGAAACAATAGGGAACCTCTAGAGGATATTTAAACCCCAGAAAATTCTGTAACTAGCACCCTTGAACCTCTTACTTGATCCTACTCCCACTCTGTGGAGCGTACTTTCATTTTAATAAATCTGTGCTTTCATTGCTTCTTTCATTGTTTTGTGCATTTTGTCCAATTCTTTGTTCAAAACACCAGAACCTGGACGACCTTCCACTGGTAACAATACCTCCAGGTACAGTGTTATTTTTCAAAATTTTCACTGATCCCTAAGCTATAAATAATTTTTCCTCTGTATATTTCTTATAGCTTTTCTTGCTTTGCCCATTTTGTTATGTATTTGCCTCCTCTTTGTTGCCAGACTCTAAGCTCCTGAGGGCCATTCTTGTCTGATTATTATTACTTTTTTAATCTTCCAATGCAGGGTTTCTTCACCTTGGCACTATTGACATTTTGGGCCGGATAATTCTTTGTTTGGGGCAGCTATCCTGTACATTTTAGGATATTTAGCGACATCCCTGGCCTCTACCATTGGATGCCAGTCCAACCCTCAGTTATGACAACCAAAGTCATCTCCAGATATTTCCAAATGTCCCTTGGCAGACAAAATGTCTCTCACTTGAAAACCATTGCTTTAGAGGGCCTCACACAGAGTAAATGCACCACATTCATTTATTATATAAATCCTATAGCAGATTTTGGTTGAATTCCACACAGGCAAACATGGGATTCATATTTTTCAAGGGAACTGGTTTCATGTTGGACCAACCTTCTTGTTTGCAGATCTGAACTGGCACTGAGATGAGCTATGCTCCTGTCACCACTCATTGTCAACTCCCTTTTCAAAGCCTGTTCTCTCATTCTCATCTACTTATTTATAGTTTGAAAACATCTAGAGTTTATGATCTTGGTGTGTAGCTTAAGTCTATTACTTCCGTAATACATGTATTCATTTTCTGACAAATGCTATTGGTCAATTTACATTCAAATGCACCTTCTTTACAAATGATGGAATTTCCAAGCACACACAGACACAGAAGTTCAGAATACTTACTATTTGTTTACATAAATGTGCAAAATTTGACTTTGGAACTGTAACATTTATTTCTTTCAGCAAGGTTACAACTAATTAAATCAGCAGCTTTTGAAAAGAAAGATTCCTGCATCCTTACTTTACATATCTGACAATGTTTTCAACAGTTTAGAGTTATGTATAAAAACCTAAGCAATATATTAGGCCAGGCGTGGTGGCTCATGCCTGTAATCCCAGCACTTTGGGAGGCTGAGGCGGGCAGATCACCTGAGGCCAGGAATTCAAGACCAGCCTGGGCAACATGGTGAAACCCCAACTCTACTAAATATATAAATGAGCCATGCGTGGTAGTGCACGCCTGTGGTCCCAGATCTCCTGAGGCCAGGAGTTCAAGACCAGCCTGGCCAACATGGTGAAACCCTGACTCTACTAAATATACAAAAATGAGCTGGGCGTGGTGGTGCATGCCTGTGGTCCCAGATCACCTGAGGCCAGGAGTTCAAGACCAGCCTGGCCAACATAGTGAAACCCCATCTCTACTAAAAATACAAAAATGAGCTGGGTGTGATGGTGCGCGCATGTGGTCCCAGCTACTCAGGAGGCTGTGGCAGGAGAATAGCTTGAACCTGGGAGGCAGAGGTTGCAGTGAGATGAGATCTTGCCACTGCATTCCAGTCTGGGTGACAGAGTAGACTCCATCACACTTACAATAAATAAATAAATACAATAAAATATGTTTTGTAAAAAAGGTATTTTATGTTAGAAATGAAGCTTATAACAAGGAACCCTTTTTAGGTAATGAAAATATTTTTAGGCAATGAAAATAATTTTAGATAGTGGAAATTGACTGGGGTGAACCCAACCACACCATTGCCTTTTGTTTCTCTCATGGAACATTCTCGTTCTTAGAGCAGTGGCTCCCAATCATCACAGTGGTGGTGCTGGTGGAGGGTGCAGAGTGGCAGTGGAGTGTGCAGATTAAACACCATTATTCCCACTTGACAATTTAGGAAATAGGCTCAGAGGGATTAAATCATTTTAAAAAAATTGTCTTGCTAGTTGGGGTCAGAACAAAGTCTCCTTTTTCCCAGACCTCATTCTATCGTAACACATGTTCAGATAGTGATGTCATGTTCTAGCTATTGCTAAGGAAGTGCAAAAAGTGTTTCTCTGTCCTCTATCACTTAAGGTCAACAGCAGCAAAATGACTGAAACTTTTCCTCAGGTAAGCCCTAAAGGAGAAAATATCTCCTCCTTGCATCATGCAGAATTTCCAGGCAGACCCAAACACAATCGATGGCTCAAAGGGAAAATGTCATGGGAGAAAACTACAGAGGCCAATGCGATGATATAGTGTTATGGCAAGTTAAGACATTCTTAAGGATAAAAGAGCAGAAAAACCCATATACAGCATGGAAAGCAAAGCAACCGTAATTCATTTTGAAGAATCACAACATGACCTTTTTTCTTTATTCTGTGAGTGAATATTAAGAGGAATTTAGTTAAGGAAATTGAATGCCAGACCCACACCAGACATAATTCAACTATGTCATTTGCTTAATAATTACATTATCCTGAGGCAGACTCATTGAAATCCCGAGTAGTAACAGGAAAGGCAAGTCATACCAAGCATGAATCTTCAAGCCTCCACCTCAGAAACATGTTGGAAAACTACCCCAATAGCAAATAATTTTAAATTATCTTATTTTCCTATTATAAAAACAAAATGTCAATATGAAAACTTTAGAGAACATACAGAAAGATAACCATTGTAATTATTATGTGCAAATATTTCAGATACACACATATATGTATGTGTGTATGTATTTCTATAGAAATGTGGGGAGGGCATTTCTATTTTCATATCTGTTTCTATAACTATATTATCTACATAATCTTTAAGTGGGATAATGCAACAATGTATTTAATGCTGTTTTATTACCTGCTGTTTTCATTTTACTTTCAGTGAGTTTTTTTCCAATTCATTAACTAAATTTAATATTTTCTGCAATATTATTAAATTTTATTAGAGACGGGGTCTTGCTCTGCCACCCAGGCTGGAGTACAGTGGCACAATCATAGCTCACTGCAGTCTCGAACTTCTGGGTTTAAGCCATCCTCCCACTTCAGCTGGGACTACAGGTGTGAGTCACTGCACTGACTGTAAAGCTGTTTTTAAGGGCTAAAGATTCAACAAGGAACTTGTAATTATCTTATAGAGGTCAGTTTTGTTTTTTAAAAAATTACTGCTTTGTAGTTTTCATTGACTTTTTAATTGTCTCACTCTAATGACTCTAATTTCCACATTTATTGTATATTATACTTATTTAACATAAAGCTTCTAAAAGAATGTTCTCCATCATTTCACCATATAGTTGACTTAGCTCATAGTTCTCAAGGTAGGTGACTGAAAGGAAACTTTGAGGCACAAAGTTTTCAGATATTTTGTCATTTCAAAAACACTTTCTTGTCCCTTCCACCTCTTCCAGGAGGTGATTTATTACTTCATTTTCAGATGAAAAAAGTGAAGAACGCAAATATTAAGGATACAAGGGCCCACTCAGCTGTAAGATGGATACCAAATTCAAGTGTTTCTGAACATTTGTTGCCCTGAATTTTTCATCCTGAATGTTCGAACTTTGTGATGACATTTCCTGTTATTTACTAACTGTTGGCCTACAGCTTTTGCTGTCTGGATGCCTTACTTTCTTGATATTTTTTACCTTTAATTATCAGATAAGGCAAAAAAAATATGCTGTTAGTTTTGTTAATAAAACCAAGAATGAAGCCTCTTTTCCGGTGGTTTTAAAACTAATTGCTTCAGGTTGGCATTTCTAGTTTCTCTACTTTATTTTTTTCTTAAAATTGTTTTTCTTTTTTTAAAAATAATCACCACCTTTGAGAATAAACTTTTTTTTTTTTTTTTTTTGAGACGGAGTCTGGCTGTGTTGCCCAGGCTGGAGTGCAGTGGCCGGATCTCAGCTCACTGCAAGCCCCGCCCCCTGGGTTCACGCCATTCTCCTGCCTCAGCCTCCCGAGTAGCTGGGAGTACAGGCGCCCGCCACCTCGCCCGGCTAATTTTTTTTTTTTTGTATTTCAGTAGAGACGGGGTTTCACCGTGTTAGCCAGGATGGTCTCGATCTCCTGAACTCGTGATCCGCCCGTCTCGGCCTCCCAAAGTGCTGGGATTACAGGCTTGAGCCACCGCGCCCGGCTGAGAATAAACTTTTTTATATTCAATTTTTTAAATCTCGGTTGCTAATAGTGTATATTAATAGTATAAATTCAATTATCTTTTTTTTTTTTTTGAGATAGAGTCTTGCTTTGTGGCCCAGACTGGAGTGCAGTGGAGCAATCTCGGCTCACTGCAATCTCTGCCTCTCAGGTTCGAGCAATTCTCTTGCCTCAGCCTCCTGAGTAGCTGGAATTACAGGTGCACACCACCACGCCCAGCTAATTTTTGTATTTTCAATAGAGACAGGGTTTTGCCATGTTGGCCAGCCTGGTCTCAAACTCCTGACCTCAGGTGATCCTCCCCACTCGGCCTCCCAAAGTACTGGGATTGTAGGCATGAACCACTGCCCCTAGCCCTCAATTATCTTCTTAATTATCTTATGACACCAATGGAATTCCATGTGACTTCTATGTAAAGACTCAGATAGTCATAATATTAATTCTATAAATAATAACTATCATTCAGTGAGTGTCTATTTATATGCCAAACAGTAAGCATTAAAGACATTTAATTATGCGGTGGCTCAAGCCTGTAATCCCAGCACTTTGGGAGGCCGAGACGGGCGGATCACGAGGTCAGGAGATCGAGACCATCCTGGCTGACACGGTGAAACCCCGTCTCTACTAAAAAATACAAAAAACTAGCCGGGCGATGTGGCGGGCGCCTGTAGTCCCAGCTACTCGGGAGGCTGAGGCAGGAGAATGGCGTGAACCCGGGAGGCGGAGCTTGCAGAGAGCTGAGATCCGGCCACTGCACTCCAGCCTGGGCGACAGAGCGAGACTCCGTCTCAAAAAAAAAAAAAAAAAAGTTAAAACCTGTATGAAAATAGAAAGAGTGTGCAGTATAATGATTACCTGTTTCCCAGCTTTAACAGCAGTCATGTGATGGTCAATTCTGTTTCATTATACCCTCACCCAGTTCTCTACCTCTCCCTACGCTGGATTTCTTTTTCTTTTTTCTTTTTTTCTCTTTTTTTTTTTTTGTTTTTTTTTTTGTTTTTGTTTTTTGAGACTGAGTCTTCCTCTGTTGCCCAGGTGGGAGTGATCTCGCCTCCCATGGATTCAAGCAATTCTCCCGCCTCAGTCTCCAAGTAGCTGGGACTACAGGCGTGCACCACCACACCCAGCTAATTTTTGTATTTTTAGTTGAGATGGCATTTCACCATGTTGGCCATGTTGGCCATGTTGGCCAGGCCAAGGCAGGTGATCTGCCCACCTTGGCCTCCCAAAATGCTGGGATTACAGGCACGAGCCACCTGTAATCCCTCCCAGCTAACACTGGATTGTTTTGAAGCAAATTTCAGACATCACATTATCTGTAAATATTTCAGAAGGTAAGGACTTATAGGCATGATGTATTTTAAATTACATTTAATTGAAAAAATTTCACTAAATTATAACATACACAAATCATAAGTATATAGCTTGATTAATTTTCAAAATTGAACATACTGGTGTCACTAGCAAGGAACTAAACATTACCAATGCCATAGACTCTTTGCTCATGTCCACTTCGAGTCATATTCCCATCTCCTAAGGGCAACTACTATCCTGACTTCCAACACCATAGATTAGCTTTGTCACTTTTTGAACTTGAAATGTATGGAATCATACAGTGTACTTTTTGAGTCTGGTTTCTTTCACTTAACATTTTGTTTGAGAGATTTATTTACACAGCTGTGTAGTTGTAGATTGTTTATTCTCAGTGCTACTGTATGACTATACCACAATTTATCTGTTCAATTGTAGAAAGCATTGAGTGTTTCTAGTGTTTGGATATTGTGAATAGTCGTTTTTTCCATTTTAGCAGTTTTAATTGAAAGTTTTATATAAAATTACTTTATTCCTACATCTTCTCTATTGTTTCTTCCTTATATATCCCCCTTTCCCCACTATTTGAGAAGATTGGCTTTCCCTTCAAGGGTCTTTTTTGTGGTCTTCGTCTAGTGTTAGCCCAGTGACAACCACCTTGCTGGAGTAAATGCCCACATGGACAGTGGTGCTATTATTAGCCTTTTCCTGCTGCACCTATTCAATGCAGATGACATAGTTTTTCCTGTGAACCTGAACTACTTTGCCAATTTGCTGACCTTTATAGTGTTCTTGCACAATCTGAACTTCATCATCCTTTCACATAGGCATGCATCTAACATTGTACTTCAGATCCAGCTCTTCGAAAAGAGGAGAAGACATAATCTTCCTGCAAATGTGGGAAGGTGCATTGAAATGCTTCTTACAGTTCTGTTTCAGTCAGAAGTCCCAAAGGGGCTGGACTTCATTTTGGCTGCTTCTGCTTCAGTGATGGCTGCAAAAGGGAAGAACTGAATAGTCTTAAATTCTTTTATTAATCTTATAGAAGAGGGAAAGGTGGCTTAAGAGAGATTAAGTGATTTGCTAAGCTCACACAGGTAATAAATAAGGGAGTCTGGACTTAAACTAGCTTTACCCTACTCCAGAATCAGATATCTTAATGTCTGTATTTTTAAGAAAGCCCATTTTTCAGTTAACTATATATATGTGTGTGTGTGTGTGTGTAGTGTGTACATACAAACCTATATACTTTGTGGAGAAAATGCATTGTTCTGTGTGGTTCTATGCCCAATCACTGGCTTTCTGATTCTGTATCTGTTTCTTAGAGAATAAATGTCCCAATCTCTTATAAGAAATTGTTAAAAGTCATCCTTTACAACTAAGAATTGAGTATTGAGCAAGAGTAGGTCGTGACTCTGGCACAGGAAAGGAAGCAGGAAATAGTCTCAGGAGAAGGTTGTCTGACCCTATTGAAAAGTTGGATGCTTGTGATCTGTAAGTGTCTGTAGAATATGGTCCTGAAATAACTTTAAGGATTAGACATGTTCTAGTAGGCTTGTCCTCCAGAGGTTGGCTCATGGGGTGTCAAAAAAACAACAACTTTTAGGATTAAGTTCTAATAACCCACTTTCAAGCACACGTGCAGAGAAGTGGGAATTTTAATGTCTAATACATGCATATAAGTGCTTAATTTATGGCAAAAGCAGAAATATTATCTTATTAGTTTATTTAAAACCTAGTTTTTCTCTTTCCTGAAGCAGTTGGAAAAATAAATAATTTAATATTTTATGAATATTTGTGGGTGTGACAGTACTTATTAATTGTCAGGACAAGTATTTATTTTATTACAAATATATGTATATATTATTATAACAGTGCTAGTGCTGTTTCTTTTAAGGTTTTATAAAATCTAAATAGAAGAATAGCTAGATTAATTGAAAATGCAAGTATCTTCAAATTGTGAAAGCTGATTATATGAAGTGTAATATAATATTATGTTGATGCCAAATAACTTACTAATGTATGATTTCCCCTACATTGTTTTTCATTTTTTCTTGTTGTTGGTTACATCTTTGAGAACACATAGCTCCAAAACATTTTAAAATTGTTTATCAAATCATAGACCAAAAGTATATTTTTAGAATGTAATTTTAGAATTTCATTAAGCATTAAACTCATTCATCATAAAACATCATGCATTGCTTGTTTTAGAAACAATACTGAACAGCTCATATCCTTTGCTTAAAAATAGACTTTTTCTTAAAGCAATTATTTTCTTTTCAGTCCAATTTTTTCTTTTCTGGTATTCAACAGGACTTCAGTTCCAATGAATTTTTATTTTACTATGCTAATCATGAAATTATCCCATCTTTTTTTCTATCTCCTCCAAAACTGTTGGATTTTAAATGTATTTGTTGATCAGAAGTATATATATTCAGGGCTAGTGAAGTTCATATGCCTTAACCCTCAGTGATTGATAAGAACCGGCTACTGTGACTATTGTATGTAAGAGGCAGTTAAGTAGTTAAGAACACATATTTTTGGAACCAGATTTACTAGTTCAAATTCTGGTCCTGCTATTTACCAACTAACATGTGACCTTGGCCAACTTATTAACATCTCTGTGCTTCAATTTTTTTGCTTGTAAAATGTGGGATAATAATACTACCCACCTCATAAAGTTATTGTGAGAATTAATTGGGTTAATATATGTTAAGCCCTTAGAACTCTGTGTCTGGCTAATAGTAAATGTTACATAGATATTTTAATTATTATCCTGAGATCTATTACTTTTCTTTGAAATTTTAACAAATTCACTTTTGGGGACCAAGGAGGGCAGATCACTTGAGGCCGGGAGTTCAAGACCAGCCTGGCCAACATGGCTGAAACCCCGCCTCAGTCAAAAATACCAAAAAAAAAAAAAAAATTAGCCGGGCTTGTTGGCGCATGCCTGTGGTCCAGCTACTCAGGAGGCTGAGGCAAGAGAATTGCTTGAACCTGGGAGGTGAAGGTTTCAGTGAACCGAGATCACACCATTGCACTCCAACCTGGGCGACAGAGTGAGTGAAACTCTGTCTCAAACAACAACAACAATAAAAAATTAACAAATTCAAAATAATTAATTCACAATAAAATAATTTCCTTCTACAAATTTTTTATAGGTATCTAATGATGACCCAACTCTGTCCAGAGAGCCTGGAAGCATTTTCTGTATGCTCTATAGTTTTCTTTATCTTTTCTTTAATCTTTTATATGTTCATTTGCTCATTCAGTCTTTCTTATTTATTGAACACTTACTGTGGTGCTTAGGTAGCCGGAAAAAAACAAACTGAAAAATTCTCTGGTACTGGTGAGCTTATATTCATCATCTCAGAGTCAGGCAATAAATGTTAACAGAGCATGTTTGATTGAAAACTTGTCTCATGCCACCCACCCACTACCCCCAAACATTATTAAAGTAAACATTGTTTTGAAGCAAATGTCTATTTTTCTCTTCACTGGTATATTAAAGAACTTAATTAACTTATTAAATAACTTACTTTTGCTTTTAAAAATCACTGTGCTTATTTCAATGAACAAGGCGGGAAAATTTGGTTTTAGAAATGGGTATACAGATAATGGGTCAATGCTCTTATTTAATTTATTTGCCTTTCCCTCCCACCCCTGATAGCATTAGTCTATCTTCTTATTAAAAACTTTCATCATGACTCATCCTTGAGGTTGGGATATTCAGCTTTACTTATAAATGGATCAGAGGTTCTCAGAATGCTCACACTTAGGGCTGTGGGAAAGGATGCAGCTGAACAGTAATATATTAACAATATGTGTTGAAACAGCAGTTCCTTGTTGACTGTATACAAAACACAAATTTCTAATAGTTCTTAGCTGCACCACTTCCTCTGCAGATTATGTCGGAAATGCTTTAGTCTGAATAATCATTCCCGGGGGGAAAAGCCTTCAAAATAAATTTACTTTATCGCCTGTGTGTGTGTGAGTGTGTGTGTTAGAGAGAGAGAGAGAAAGTCTGATTATTGTAGAATACCGAGTCAGTCATGTACATATGCGTAGTATAATTAAAGAACATAATTTGATGATAGCAATTATATGAATATCTAATTATATGAATTATTCTGTATACTGTGGCTTGTGACCATGTTGTTTAAAAATAAACTAATAGCAACAATAGACAGCTAATCCAAAGGTTAAGGAAAACCATGGTGAGGGAATAGGTATTCATTAGACAAAACAAAACTGAAAACTTTAATTATCTGGATAGTTACGGAAGAAATAAATCTATCACCCTTTTTGGCCATAAGGGCAAAGGGGGTTTTTCCCCTCAGTTATCTCGACATTTGGCTACCACTCTTCTTTGATTCATTTTGGTCTGAAGATATCTGTAAAGTAAACTCTTAGTAGGGGTCAAATAATATATACCCAGAGTTATTTTTAGTGGATTTTAACCTGGAGCTGTTGCATTTGGTGTGTGTGAGGGGAAGTGTATATATTTTCAAACAGTAATTTATCCACATCCCACCCTGACCCCCCACTTTTTTTGGAGACAGGGTCATGTTGCCCAGACTGGAGTGCAGTGGCACAATCATGGCTCACGGCACCCATGACCTCCTGGTCCCAAGCCATCATCTCACTTCAGCTCCCCAAGTAGCTGGGACTACAGGCATGTGCTACCATGGTCGGCTAATTTTTTGTAGAGACAGGGTTTTGCTGTGTTGCCTAGGCTGGCCTTGAACTCCTGTCCTCAAGTGATCCTTCCACTTCAGCCTCCCAAAGTGCTGGTGTTAGCCACTGTGCCTGGCCCCTTTGTAATTTTTTAAAAGTTCTGATGATTCTGAATTATCTCATACTTCACTTATATACTTTCTACCTCTATTAGAACCCACTTTTGGGGACTGTGAATAGATTAAGTTTCTAAAAGATCCATTAGCTCAAGAAGAGTCAGTCAATTTCACATGAGAGCTCTTTCATCTTAATAGAAGGACTTTTTTTTTTTTTTTTTTTTTTTTTTTTAAATCAAGGTTGGCTCAGACTCAGAAAGACTGAGTCTGAACAAATGCAATTTTACATGTGTATGGTAGTAAGCACGTTAAGGGGGCAGGTTGCATGCTGTCAGTGTGCTATTTGGAGTGAGAAGAACTGAGATGTTTTCGAATGGCTTGAGCAGGTGAGGGTCATTTCTTTAAAAAGAAGGACACGCACACACTCCTGATTGAAGTGGCAAACTTTCTCAGAGACATAGGGTTACCCAGCACATAAGCTACTTACTGCAAGTATGCAACTCTTAAAATATTACATCCACACCTTTACATATGTCTTTGGTTCATCTTCAGTTTGCATGTCAAAAAGAGGGTATCTTTAATCTGACAAATTGATCTCAGGAAGAGGGTCAACCTTTATAACGGTATTGGTGAGATTTTTGTCAGGGCCATATTCTAGTTTGTTAATCAATAATGTTTCTCTCTCTCTCTCTCTCCCTCTCTCTCTCTCTCTGTGTGTGTGTGTGTGTATGTGTGTGGTGTGTGTGCCTCCCTTCCTATTTTACCTGTGGCCAAAAGGACCTCCCTCAGTTTCCCTTAGTGTTAATTTCACATATGTAATTAGTAAAACAGTCCCCAAAACTAGTTAAACAATTTTTAGAAAGTTTCAGCCTCAGCAGATTCATACCGTTTTATTATGTAGGATGAAGCACATAAAGTATCTTGAGACATTCTTCATGTTGTGGAGACTTGAGGGTTAATGATGAGGCAAGCCTATTAACAACCAGAGATATCTCGTGTCCTGGATTTCCTGGAGTGTTTACCGTGTGTTACTTTGAATGAATGACCTGAGTGAGGATGCTAAGATTTTCCGTCTTAACGTTACTCCTTTCAAAATCATAATGTTATAGACATTCCTTTATGGTAATTTTATTTTAATAACATTCAGGTACATAGCTGGACAAAAGTCTGATATGTCTAGGTAAGTGATCTAGCTATAAATGAAACACACCGGTGTCAAACGCTGTTTGGAAGTGATCTCGTATTCATTTTCACAACCAACAGATGTGATACACTTTTTTGAAACCTCCCTTTATGCAGAAGAAGTGATATACTTTTAAAAAGCACTTTTTATTTCAGAACATTTATCTGAGAGAGCCTAATTGAGAAGAATATTGCATTAGTAAATTGCTCTGCCCAAGACAACAGCTGCTCTGTTTCTCTTCACGTTTTAAAACCTAAGTCCCAAATCTCAGTCTGTAGTTAAGAGCTTCAAACAATAATTACCTCTGTGAAATAAGCAGAAGTCCTTAAAAGGGTCTGTCGGTTTTCCCGCAATCTTTTACAGGGTGAGCAGCGCTGTATCCACTGATAACCCAGCTGCTTAGGAACTGAGTAAAGCCGGCTCCAAACTTCTCAGCTGTTGACAGGCTTGACTTGCTGAGAACACCAGTTAAATATAGCACCCGCGAGCTCAGCTCCTCAACATAGTCATTGCTCTGACAGTGTTGTGAAGGGAGCAGAAGAGGAGAAACCTAATCTCAGAACCCAACAACACCTAGCAACAGTTGAAAAAACTTTTAAACAAAAGTCTGGGTGGGAGATATACAACAACTTCCAATTTCTGCTGATCAGGATTTCAGGGAGAAGAAGCTGCTTTCCCCCCTCTCTACTCTGTTTCCTGCATGACTTCAGCTATTGGCTAGTTCTGGGAAAGAAAGTGGGAAAAGCTTTTTCCTCTGTATTCTTTTGAGCTGGATAGTTTTTAAGAACTCAAATCTGTCTTGGGCTGTGAGACAAGCCACTGGGTTCTTCAAAGGATAAACTACCTCCATAGAGGACATACCTTTGGTTAAAGGAGCTGCCGTCAGGTAAGACCAAAATAAATAACTACTTGCTCTCTTAAGAAATATCTGTTTCCACAAGAAGAGAGTTCTCTTCCATTCTGTTTTGTCTGTTTCCTTTGATTATTCCTGTTCTACGATGTGATAGCACATTTAGAAATTGTAACCATTGTGAATTATTTTTAAAAAGTCAGAAACATCATCTTTTCCTCAAAATCATACTGATTCCTTTTTAAACACATAATTTTATTGTGTTTTAGTAGACATCAAAATATTTCTGCCAAGTTAATGCTCTTCGGCAGGTAACAGAAATATGACAAAGAACATTTCACATCTCCTTTCACAATTGGGATGGCTAAGCAATGAAAAGGATATCTGCCCTAGAAGTAAAATAACTTTCATTTACTGAAACTAGCTAACCAGCTTGTGTGGTAAATGACAGGAAAGTCCCGCATGGTGTTTGTATTGCTGTACTTTTTAAACCTGCTGTTGTATGTGTCTCCTTTTGCCTAATTCTCTGATTACACTGGTACACCTTGTGCTGGTTCTGACCTCGTTACACTAGAGTCACCCCGAAGGCTTCTGACTGGGCATAAAATATGCCTGGTATTAAATCACTACTCTTGAAGTTGTTGACTATAACTACTCAAGATAATGATATTTGTGTATTTTTAAAAAATAAATTAATGCTTGTGTTTAGATATAACAGATTCTGTTTTTAAAAACTTAATTAGAAAACGTTTTCTCTTAAGTTGCATGTATGTGTGTATGAATGTGTTTACTATAGTGTGAAGGAAATCCTCCTTTCACGTGATGACATCTTGTCTCCCCTTCCATGAGTTGCCATGCAATTTTATCAGAATGCTTAGAGTAACCAATTTCATGTTGAATATGACAACTTATGGCTGTACATTGTTGACATAGTTAGTATTGACATCTGGTGGTTTGTAATTGGGCTAGATTTGCGTAAAAATATTTTTCCTCTAAATGAACATGATGATTTGAATAATTTTTCTAGTCTAAGGATAATATCAAAGAATTTATTGAAGCACATTTTAATTGGAATTTTTAAAGTCTATTCTATCAATGTAAAGAAAGTACCCAAGACCAGTTTTGAACATATTATTTGTTGACAAATAAGAATGTATCAGCCTTTTCAGAAAATGATCCTCTTTTAAGAAAAGCTAATTAAAGCTTATATAGCATATACTCAGGAAAATGAAACAGGGCACCCATTTCAGTATGTATTATGTTTTATAATTCTGATTACTTGTTTATACAGTAAATAAGTGAATCACATATGATACAAATATGTACAAATAATAGTGCAAAAGGCACTCTGGTAAGTTTACTATTAGAGAATGAAACTCCTGGTGCTTTAGTAGAGATGAAATATCTTTGTCTCAAAGGAGTTTGAAAAGTCAGAACTAAATGCTTTACATTGTTCTTGTTTTTATGCTAAGAAGGGTCACGTTGTTGGCTTAAAAATGTATGTGTAAGGCCAAAATCTACCATTGATTCTAGGCATGTAATTTCTTTTGGAGTCAGTGGGACAGTGTGGCGATAACTGAGTGCAGCATTTGGCCCTGTGTGAAAGTCGTGTTTGCTTATGAAGTGAATTTTTCAGTATCATTAATTGTCTTCATTGTCGTACATTTATTCTTGAGAATCAAGAGCAACTCAGCTCAGGCTAAACCACACGGTTTCCTCCACTACATGAACAATCAGGCTCTCCACGACAATGCAGATCTGTTCTCCTATTCACTCAAGTTCATAGTTCTGTGACATTTTGAAATCGTCCCTTTCCCCTTTACCATGAAAGTTGTTAGATTCCATTGCCATGTCTTCCACCACACTAATGCCTGTTCTCTTCATGCTAGTTTGGGTTCTAACAATGCTGTTCCTTCCTACCCCTTGTAGCCATCCAAATCATCTTGCCCATGACCATGAGATTGGTTTTACTAAAGCATTGCTATGTTTGTCTATCTACTCTTCAGTTATCTTCTGGGACTTCTAGTAGCTGCCAAACACCTAGGCTGGGTATTTTGAAAACCTTCCATCATCTGGCACCTACTTAACTTTTCCAGTCTCACTACTATGACTCAACAACAAGGTCCCACTGCTTCAGGTATTTCAGATTATGGGCCATTCTCCAAACACATACTCAGCGAACATTTCAATACCCCAGCTTTGCCCCAGCTTTTATTCTCCCCGCCTGGAAGACATTTACTCTCTGGTCCTGTAGAAACTTTGCCTACTCTTTAAGACCCAGATCAGAGTCTTCCACTTTCACAATGATATTCTGGACCATACATTTTAGAAGTGATTCTTTCTAAGTTTAGACAGCTTGGTGCTCTGTTAGAATTAGGGTACTTTTGAGTAGGGCTTGCCTCTTTATATTCAGAACAATTTTATGACGTCTATTAGGCGCAAGGCAGTATCCTAAGCATCACTTGGCTTTGGAGCTTCTCAGCTGCAGGCATGTTGCGGATGTTCCATTCACATTTGTGGCTCTGATATCTGATGATAAGAGAAAGTATGGATAAGTATAGAATCAAGAAAAGCAACTGTAAGTTAATAACTTTTTACTTCAGAAATTTCTTAAGGAAAGTCTTCATAGTTTTACCATACACAGAAAAATTACAAACACTTTTAACTACACTCATGTACTTGATTGTGGAAATGATGTTGTATCTCTCAGGAATAAAATAGAAAGGGGAAATATGACAGGACTGTGTATGTATATATGCATGCATGCACACACACACACACACACACACACACACACACACACACACACACACACATATCCTGTGTATCTACCTAGACCTCTAAATACTGTAACTTATATACTTTTGTTATCTTTTGGTGCCAGGTTCTACTTACAGTTACTTTTGGTACAATTCATTTAAATCATGGCTCCTGTTTGTGGATCGTGAATTAGAATCTGGCTTTGAACAAGAAAACATTTAAATGCGTTATGATTCTTTTTGTGTTCTTTTTCTCTTGATATTTTGAAAAAGAGACGTTTTTCAGTGTTATCTTTAATTTCTCATGAAAACTGTAACCTTATTGGGTGAGATAAAGCAGGAATCATACTTTCGAAGCAATTTGTTCTGTATCCACCAAAAGAAAAACATTCTCTTAGTATTTATATTTTAAGATGGGCAAAGTGGTGAAATTTACTCTTTTAAATGGATATTCAGTAAGAAACCCTATGGAATTTTCCAATGAAATTTGTGAAATATTTAATATATTCATTAAGCACCGGTTTCCTTGTGGTTATAATTTTTATTTATTGTTTAGAAGTGAAACTTTGGGGTTTACACAGTCTAAATAATGCTACCTGTGTTTTCCTTTTTTGGCAGATGAGCATTTTTTCATAAAACATATTCCTTAAGATATAAGATTTTACACAGTTTGTTTAATCCACATTTTCATTCATTTGTCTAATCTTCCTTCTTTAAACTTGTGGGTTTTAGAAAGGTAGCACTAGGAGAAATGAGGGGGCAAGCTCATGTTGAGATTTATCTCAACAGAAAGGTTTAAGAGAAAAAAGATTAGTTAACAATTTATTAGAAAAATGACATCTAAAAGTTTGCAGTATAAAATTGTTTTTACATTGTTTTTAATACATATAACAATAAATAGAAAAAAAGATAAGCTAATAAAAATACATTTTGTTTCTTTAAATCTGAGTTGAGGATATAACCAGAATATGTTCATGGAAGAGGAGTCAGAAAAGGTTAGTACTTGAGTAAGTCAGTCAGATAGCCTGGATTCAGATTTCAGCTCAAGGTGACCTTAGGCAAATTAATCTCTGTGTCTCAGTTTCTTCATCTGTAAAATGAGGGTAATAATGCTATTTCCTTATAAAGTTTTTTTGAACATTAAATTACTTATAAAATCTGTAGTTTATAATTTATTCTTTAATAAATTTAAGCTAGTATGGCTTTATTATACCTTAAATGTAGTTATTTGTTTACTTTAATCTTTGTTGCATACAAAATTCTTGGATGCAGATAGTTTGTGATCTCAACTTCATAGATTATAGGAAAGGTAGGAGAATGTATTATTTAAGTTTGGAATCCTGCTTGGGACATACTTTTCTGCTGGGTACTCTAAGCAGACACAATTTGAACACCAGCCAATCATTTAATATGGAATTTATGTTTCAAACTCTCCCGTATCACTCAGCAGTCTGTTGTCTTATAGAATCATTACTAAAAAGGCTAAGAAATCACCCACAGCACAGACTGTTCTATGGTTTCTATATTTGCACTTGGAGATAAAGTATGTTTATACATAGTGCTTGGGTGTCTGTTTTACAGCCAACTACACTGGGTAATGTACAGCAACGAAGACTTCCTCCTCCATGCAAGAACACATTATTAAATTTATCATTCTTTATTTCTTTCCTTAGATGATTTGTTTTGTTTTACTAACCTAGTAACAGATAAAAATGAAAAGACCAAAAAAGGTCATCTTAAGCTAACTTTAACTTTACTAAATGGAAATGAATTCTTGCTATTCATTGCCCTTAATCCTATTCATTCTTCTTAAATATGAAAAGAAATATACATTCCAAGACAAACAAAAAGTGTTATCTCAGAAGATGTGTGTGTATGTGTATTCTGCTTAATATTCTGTATACTTAAAAATATATAAAGCACCCTTATAAGCAGGAAAGTTTCTTAGCAGCTTTAGTGGCAATAAACCTTATGCAGGACATACATGGTTTAAATCTGTCAATTTTACTTTATTTTTCCCAATTGAAAGGATAAGTCTCTAAAAGATGAGGCAAAACAAATTTTAAAATTGTCATTCTCTAATGAAAACTTTGTGTGGAGAGAAAGAAACAAAGGAAGGTAGGAAGGAAAAGTACAATAAAGAAAGAAAAGAAGGAAATAATTTTTCCTGGCTTTGCAGAATGAATACATTATAGTGGTACCAGGGCAAAAATATAGGAACCTCAGGAAAGTATATTGGATTATGTTTTTCTTTTTTATTAAATGGTCAGTCTATGCTTTAGCTAATGAGAGAAGGGAAAAGGCAACAGGCAGAATATAGCTTTCCCTGGTAGAAGCTAAGGCAGTGAATTTCAAAGACCAGGAAGCCTGTTGTGGAAGAATTTAGAATAAGGAAAATCATACATGAACTGAGCAGCTTTAGCTGGCTGTTAACCAGCTGATTGCAGAAATTGAGAAACTCCCAGCACAGAAGTGAAGTAATACAACATAAACCAGCATCCCCATGCTGCTGTGTCTCTGAGGGCTTTGTTTAAGCCTTAGCAACACTGAGACATCAAAAGAAGGTTTGGGTCTTTTTTCCCATTTTTGGAAATGGTGTCAATGTGCATAATATTGGGTGATTTATGTGTTTCTGAGGTCTGTGAAAGACAAACTAAAAAGAATTTTTAAAGCTAATGCAGAAATTATCTTGAGTGATCTGATTTTAATTGAGCCCTTAAGGTTTAAGGATATTTCTGTTTTTATTTGCTTGCCTAAATGCTGTTGCCTACCTCCTTTACCAAACATTGAGGAAACGATGATTGTTGCTTCACTGACCAAGGACCCTATAAGTCTGTACTTGAAAATAGTCTTTTTTGATCTTGTAAAAACTCTAATTGCAATCTTCCCAAGTTACTTTCAATAAATGAATTATCTGCTTCTTATCTTTGTAAGGAAAAGATATAAGAAAGGTATGAAATGGACACATCAGAGTTGGCTAAATGCATTCTTTAAAAAATAATTTGCTGAAGATTTCAGGCCAAAAGAAAATTTGACTGAAAACAATAGACTGCTGGCACCACCAAGACAATGGAGTTACTGCCAACTTGCCCTTGTTTATCTAAAAGATCTATGCAAAAATTAGGTTTTCACACATACATGTGCGCGCACACACACACACGATGACACAGTAATGGGAATAAATGAACATTCTTTTTCTTTCATATACTTATGTCTTAAGTAACTCCTTTTAGGCCTTGCCTCTTTGACCGTGGTACCAAGCACAACAGGAAAGGAAGAGGTATTGCTGAGTTCATAATGCTATTTCAGTGTGGCAGCCTAAGTGCACATGAGGAAATGATGCCCTGCGCCTGTATTTGGAGCCCTGTAGTTACTGTGACGACAATACACACTAATGGCAAACAAAGAGGGTCTGCTCATCAGGGCAAGCCAGGAAGAGTTTTGCCAGCTCAGATTTTTCCTAATTATTCTGTAAGTCTTGAAATGTGACACTGGAGGAATTCAAGGATCTTTGGGTTTCATTAACTGTTTAGTAAGTGACACATGCTTGAAGAGCAGCCTGGTATTTGGATCAGGGAGTGGCCTTACATATAAGCTTAACTTTCATATGCTGTGTTGATAGATATCATCTTCTGGTCACCAAACCAACTGGTTTGGCCATAGCCTGTTTATTTTGGTCTTTAAGGAAGTCAGCTGCATTGGTAGAGTTCACTTCTCAGGGCCCCTCAACTTTTGGTAAGACATCCCCACCTTCTACATTCTGCTCATTGCACAAATAATAATGATAATGGCTACATGTAATATATATTATCTATATAATATACAACATATGCAGTACATTTACTATATAAAATGATATGAATAACTAGCATATACTTGAGAAGATTACTATGTGCCAGGAATTGTGCCAAGCATTTTACATGGATGATTTTATTTGCTTCTCATAACAATCCTATGAGGTACTATTTTTATCACTATTTTACAGATCAGGAAAATGAGGTTTATAAATGTTAAATAACTTACCCAGTGGTAGATTTAAAATCCAAATCCAGGCAATTTGACCTTATCTGTTCTATGTTTTCAACCACTTTTTAAAATTCAGGCAGTTGTTTATGGAACACCTCCACCTAGATGACTATGAGATGTTTTAATGACATGTATAGAATGTGACACTGCAGGGTAACAGCTGCCTCTATAGCATGAAAAGATTCACAAAGTGCAAAGAATGAAGAGATTTAGGGTTAGAAAGCCAACAGAGGCTCTTTTCCAGGATCCCAAAGTGGAATCAGAAGCTTCAATGGCCAGTAGAGTTGGGCCACCCTCGATAAGCTAGGCCTGGGGCACTGAGAAGCAGAAGCGATTCTTCCAGTTATTGATGGGGCAATGTGGTTCTTGGTTTCTATACTGCTGGGTTGATTCCTAAGAAGAGGATGCCATGGAGCATTTGATTTTGTACCACCTCCTTTGACACTGTTGGGGCTTTGGTCTGCTGTTGCTTCTATTGACAACTCAGAGCCACACCTTCTATTGTAAACTTTGAATGTGCTGCCAGTCTCTGCCTTGGTCATAAACATTTAGTTTGTGAAGTGGGTTCAAGAGGGAATTCTATGAAATACTTATCTCCATTGTTGGTAGCAATACTTCCTCAAGAAACCTTTGGTGGAGTGTGTGTGTGTGTGTGTGTGTGTTTTGGTCAGGAGGCAGTGAGGAAGCGGCTAGAAAGTGCTCCACATAAAGGCTTGTTATTGGTTCCAAATGACTTTGTTTTGGTAGTGAGTTGTTATTCTGGCAGCATGACGCTCCTTCAAAAAAAAAAAAAAAACAAAAAACAAACAAACAAAAAAGACAAAACAGAGAGCTTGCTATAGTTTAAGAAAAATTATCTGACACTTTTCAGCCATTGGTTTGCTACTGTAGATCAGTGGCATATTTTATTGGATATTTTATTTAATTCTTTTATCTTTATTTGCCTGCATGATGTCCAAATGTCTGACTATTTGGAAATAATTGAAACTTTTGAGTTTCTATTTGCATTTCTGGCATTTAACTTTCAGATTGTCTGAAGTAAAAGGAGAGCAATTCTAATAAAATTTTGATAGAGCAGATAAGGCTTTGCTTTCTCTCATGCCAGTGGCCATAAAGACTCCACTTTTCCGGAGTATCACATATCCCAGGTAGTGGGATTGAATACCCCAGGAAGGTGAATGTTTTATATGGGATGACATATGATGGAATAAATCTCTACCTTCTGAGAAATTCTATTCTAATAAATTGAAACAGTAACTTGTCACAACTATACTAGCTCACCCCCTCCCCAAACACACTACATTCATTATTGGTTAATAGCACAGGACTTGTACTGCTACTCACCTGACAGGCTAAACATCTTCCTGAAGCAAATATACTGTTTGCTGTGTGACACAGACCTGTTTAATCCAAGCCAATGAAAAAGAAGTAAAGGCAGAGATGTATTACATTTCACGAAGGCTGTCTTCTTGACATTACATCTCTTGATTTCTTTGCAGTAAACTCAGTTTTCCTTTTGTCTTCTCCTGTCTTTATATAAAAAGATGTAACAGTGTCAAAGGAGAAAAAGAATTGTAATTTTTTTTTCACCCACCCAGAAAAAGAGTATTAGTGTTCTATTCTTTGGAGACAAAGAGTTTGACTAGTTGGCCTCTGGAAGTATTTTCTTTCCCTCATTCAGTTATTCTAAATTTCTTTTGGCACACAACAGCAATAATTTCCACATTAGTCTTTAGCTAATTGTTAAGATATTTACAGCTTATCATAGTCATTCAAGAATTATCTAAGACTTCGGTAAGATTTCCTAGTTCTCTTTGCACATCTGCCCCTAGTCTAATTGTGAGCAGGCACAGGGCCTTGAGTACCACAGTGTCAATGATTACATGGCTTTGGTCCTGGGAACAGCTATACCTTATAGGAAACCAAAAGGAATGGAAACCTCTAGCCTCTGACCTCACTTGAAACCATCAGATTATCCAGTACTGTGGTTCTCAATACTCTCCATGCATCAAGGTCACCTGGGGTGCTTTAAAAATGCAGATACCTAGCCTATGTCCCCAGAAGTTCTGATTTAAGTTGGCCTGAGAGGGTGCCCAAGTATTGGTCTATTTTGTAAGCTTTTGTGTGATTTTAATTTGCATCTGATATTGAGAACAAGTTATTGCAATCATTTTAAAGACAGTACTTTAAAAGTACTTTAAAAGATAGTACTTTAAAATGATGAGTGCCACCTCATCATTTTAAAGAAGATAGTACTGGAATGAGAAGTAACTCAGCTCAAGTTATGAAACCCTTTGCAGGTAGAATTGAGTATGGAACTGTGCTTACTCAACCCTTGGTAGTGGGTACTTTCTACACCTTGCAGTGGCTATGTTCCTGTCTTAAGAGAACTGAAACTCAGGATCGTTGCCTGGCTTTACTTTTAAGATCTTGACTTAAGGATTTTTGATTACTTTCTGGGTCCATTTCTATGACTGCACCTCAGTTTTGTACTAGAGTCACATAGGTAGAAAAAGAAGTAAAGCAAGGACCAGAACTTAAATCCCCTGAGCCCCAGTCTATTACTTTTTTCTATCACACAATCATAATAAAGTAGCTAATATTTAATGAATGCTTTCTGTATGTTAGGCACTAACAGTTTCATGAGGCAGATACACATATACTATATATTTTACAGATAAGGAGACTGAGGGAATTGTTCATCCTCCCCTCAGCCCCCAGCAAGCAGGTGGCAAGTCTGGGATGAGTCCAGGCAATTGGACTCCCCAGCCTGGGCTTGTAAGCTCTTAATCACTTTGCTATTCTGGAGCCCACTCTGAAAATATAAGGTGTTGAATGGCAGCTGCTCCCTCATATCAGCATCAGGGGTCTTGTTGCAGCTGGTTATGGTGCCCTTAGTTCCTGCTAACTGGGCTTTCTGCTTGACTAGAGATTGGGTCCTTGCCTTTCCCTCTGTTTTCCCAATGAGTGGCCCAATTGGAGACAACCTATTCTTGTCAAGATTTTGTTATAATGCTCTATTTCCCCTAGTGACTTTGTTTCTTATTTCCTGTCTTTCCTTTCTCTTGGGGACCAATATAATATTTTATGCCTTACTTTTGGGCACATGAACTTTACCCCAGACATTCTGAACACAAATTCTACTGTCTTGTTTGGATCCTTGACTTTTCGCCTAGTCTTGTGAGTTTGGCTGGGTTCCCCATTTATCCTGGGATTCCTCTCTCTGGACCTCCTCCTATCTTCTCTCACAATACCAACAACAACAGGAAAGGATTAATCACTTTGCTTTCCTATACAGCCGGTACATTGGAAACAAGTTGATCTGTCCTGTGAAACTGACAGGTCAGTGTGTTAATGTACTCTGAAGAACTTTTAAAATCTACATTTTTAGGTAGCGTGTATGGAATTAATTTTCTGATTGATTCTTTAAGTTTGAAATTCTATAGAACAGGCTCTTTCACACCTAGAGAAAAATTTATGTGTGTTGTCTGGTAAAACGAACCTTACTAAGATGAAAATCACCAATAACAAATACTGTAGCACAGGTTTTTCTAAGCAATAGAAAGCAAACAAAAAATGAAAAGATTCTTATAATTATCATATAACACATATTTACATGTAAATTCAAAAATTCAATGTGATAAATAAATTCTGTTATGACTTGGCACTGTTTTTAGAATCACCTTGCACCAAACAAGTACTCAATAACTGTTAAATTGAATTCATTAAATATCATGAAATTGATAAAGTAAATATTAATGACCAGTTTCCATTGATTGAAGTGAGCATAATTTTTCCTTGATAAACATGGCAGTAACAATTAGTGACCATTGGTGATTATTTCTCTGCTTCTCAGTTTTCTCTAAACCTTTATGGTCATGTATTGCTTTTCTAACAATATTAATTAAAAATAAACAAATGTTTTAAATGTTCACTAGAGTATCACAGAATAACCAATTCATAACTAAGTGGGAGCTGGACTTAGTAGCTCTAATGAGCATGATGCATACATGTTTCCATTAATAGACTAGAATTCTTACTTTAAAATACAGTGGCATAGACACATAACTATTGACAAAAGTCTAATTGCAGCTACTAACCCAAAACCACAACCAGGCTGTAGTTCATTAGCTGGAAACACTTCCATCCTTGGAAATCTATTTTGGAGTTAGGATTGCTCCACTCCTCTACAAGTGGTAAAGCAACAGCTGCCTTTTAATTAATGTTTCTGCTGACAGTTCCAGCTGATGAATACCATTGAATTTCCCTATTACCATCAATACTATCTACATTGCTCCAAAAGGATATATTGAGTATAATTGCTTTATTTTGCCTTATTTCACCTTATTTCTTTCTCACATCACTTCTTCCAAATTCCAGTGATGCCATTATTTACATCACCATTCACATCTTCCAGGGAATAAAGTCCCAGTGGAACACATGTGTTCCTGGTGATGTATTGTGATGGAATCTCACCAAAACGAGCACGTGAAATGCTGAGCTCAGAGAAGAGGACAAGGGGGAAAACCAGATGAAAGTGGCCTGTGGTTTCTCAGAAAGTGAAGAATTTTGTCCTTTTGAGAGAAAGATTAGGGAAAAAACAGAGCTCTTGTTTTTCTACATTGTATTAGTGAAAGATTAAAATCATCCCATTTGAACTATATCTGGGTTATATTATTTCAATTTCTCTTTCCAGACACTTTTTCATAGGAGCTGAATGTCAACAGAGCTTTCACTGTTAGTTGTGTGAGAATTTAGAAGGATTTTGTCTGTGTGAAAGTACATGATTATAGAGTGAGGTCCACTCAGTCTGCTCATCTTAAACAATATGTCCTGGGACTCAATCAGGCAAGGCTCATGTTTTGTAGCTAAAAGAGGGGTTGGATTGATGCTGAACTGAGAGAACATAGGATCTAAATGGCATGCCATCAGATGGTAGAGTGGTTCAAGCTAGCAGCTGGCATCTGAAGGTCTAACATGCGGTTATGGGGTATTCTGGCAGGCGGTTAGAGGATGCTTGCATTCTGACACAGGCAGGGAGTCAGTCCACATTTGGGCAAGCTTGTCAGCAGGAGCAGGAAGGAGAGCAGGGAGGTGGGAATCAGGAACAGGATAGCTGTGGAGGAGGAGCAGTCCTAGAGACTGTGAGTGAGATGCCAACATTGTCATACAATGTCAAAACAACTAAGAGGATGCTAAATCCTAGTGCTGGGCTAGAGTTCTTTGTGTCTCTCCTGCTTCACATTTAGTAAAAATAATGTACTCATTCACCAACTATTTTTTGAAACTCATGTGTTCAGGCACTGAGCTAGGGATTGGGATACAACGGTGAATGTTATATTATCTCTGCTCTCTAACAGGAGTTACAGGCAAAACAGTGGCAATTTCAACACCAAGCGACTAGTGGGTAAATGGTTTAGTGGGACCACAGAAATGGGACCACTCACCTGGTTTGGGATCGTCAGTGATTGGTCCAGAGACAGTATAAAGTGACTCTTGCTGTGGGAAAGGGAACTGTAGAGGCCGAAAACAAGATAGGGCCTGATAAACAAGGTCTAAGGGAATGCATCAGACATGAGTGTTATTGAAAAGCTCAAACATCTGACTTGTTAAAACAAGTCTACATAGCTCTACCAGTAGTGGGGAATTAGTGAGTTGCTTTCTTTCACTTACATGACAATTTTAATGTTTTAAAAAATAATGTGATGAAGAGGTCTGCTATATACATATATATTCATCATAGTTAAATCTTTAGTGGCCATAATGAGGCAACCAAAGAAGCCTCTTGCGGGCTAGAAAATTCCTGACCCTCAAACCACATTGCTGAGTATTTTTTCTAAACAGTGACTACTTGAGAGTATGTTTAAAAGCAGATGATGAATGCTTCCTATAAAAGTATTTGCTTTAGGACTTTTATAAGTTTGTGCACTTTGAAAAAATACTTACATATATTCAACACTCCACTTCAAGTGCCTAACTGCTGCTGAGGCAATAAACCTAGGTCGTAGCCAGAAAATTTTTGAAGCACATGTTGGAGAATTGCCTTACCACATATTAAAATGAATTTTGAACCAGAAGCAGTGGAGGTTGAAGGGGGAGTATCGATTGAGCCCAGGAGTTCAAGTCTAGCTTGGGCAATAGAGTGCAGCTGAGTCTCTTTAAAAAAAAAGAATTTTGAACCCATATTAATTAAAACACTTTGCAGGTGGTATCAGAATCAGTTCACATCAGATGAGGAGATCAAGGGAAAATAGTAGAAGGTTCAGGAAAGTATATACCTATAAAATTGGTGTACATTTTTAATACTATAAAAATGTAGTATTATAAAAAAGAGATTTCAAATCTATACTGAAAATATGAATTATTCCATCAACAGGGTTGAAATAACTGGAAAAATATGAAATTAAATTCCCGTTACAGCTTAACTAAAATATGCACTAGATGGACCAGAAATTTAAGTCTAAAAAAATGAAGGTGAAATACTAACAAAAAAACCTAAAAACATATATAGGTGGGGAAGGCTTTCCTAAGTAAGACAAAAAGTCAGTAAAACATAAGACTAAAACATTTGATTCCATAAAAACTGAATGAAAACTTTTACACTGAAAAAAAAACCCCTTATAACCATCATGAGCAAAGTTAAAATTCAAACAACAATTTGTGACCAAAATAATCAGGAACAAATGTCCTTAATATAAGACTTTTGTTTTGTTTTGTTTTTGAGATACAGTTTTACTCTGTGGCCCAGGCTGAAGTATAGTGGTATGATCTTGGCTTACTGCAACCTCTGCCTCCTGGGTTCAAGCAATTCTCATGCCTCAGCCTCCTGAGTAGCTGGGATTATAGGTGCATGCCACCACGCCAGGCTAATTTTTGTATTATTAGTAGAGATTGGGTTTCACCAATCTCTGTTGACCTGGCTGGTCTTGAACTCCTGACCCCAGGTGATCCACTGGCCTTGGCCTCCCAAAGTGCTGGGATTACAGGCCTGAGCCACCACTCCAGGCCAAGACTCTTTTAAATGAAAATAGAAAAAGAGACACAATAGAAAAATTGACAAATGACATAAATAATTTGGAATAAATATGTGAAAAACTACTTAATCTTACTTATAATCACTTATAATTAAAAATTAAATTAAAAGAAGATGTATTATTTCAACCAATACATTGACAAAGACAAAACAATTCAATACCCAGTATGATAAGGGTATGAGGAAATTGACATTCTATGTTGCTGGTGGGAAAACCAACTGCAAAGGTTTCCAGAAAAGCAACAATATGTGGCAAAAATCCTTATAATCAGAAGAAAAATAAGAATATTTCCATTTTGAGAAATAAAAAAATCTAAACACATGCAGTGCTTTTGAGAGTACATTGTTTGTTCTTCCTCCTATTGTTCTCAAATCTATTGACTTGTAAAAATTTGGCAGACCTAGAGACTCTTACATGAAAAAAACAGCCAATATACTTCTTTCTCAGTTGCTTGATAGGATTTCCTAGGAGGGACCTTGTTAGAATAGGATTGTTAAAACAAGGCTGCATAGTCCTAAAGTGTCAAGTACATCTTGATAGCAACTTGTTTCCTTACTTTTGTATTATTAAAACAGACTGATAGCCAAAATTGACACATTTATGACTAGATCATGAGGGTGAGGGACCAAGGAGCAGGTGGAAGAAATGGCTAATTGCACCAAACAACTCTTTGCCATGGATCATTACCTAGAATAAAATTACTCAGGCTCATTAAACTGTTTTGGGCATGAAATACTCTGAAAAAAAATTGATTTACCATAGTATTTGTAGCTACTGGTAGATGCTAAAAGATAATTGACTCTAACCTCTTTTTAGGAAAGATGATGAAGTTGAGACCTAGAAAGTTTAACTTTCTCAAGGTCATACAGCTTATTAATTCAGATGTATGAATTCATAGACAAGTCACAATGCTGTGGCACATATCTTCCTAGAATCCAGAACACCACCTGTCTTACATTATTTCCCAAGATACCTGTTGTATAAGAGCTGTTATAACTGTTGTATGATTTCTCTGTATCCTCATGCCTCTAGCACCACCAGATGTTGGGCTTTTCGGCAGCTCACTACCCATCAATCCTGCCTGTTACTCCAGGGTATGGAGAGAGGCTGGTGCTAACCTAAGCTCCAGTTATAGAGTGGTATCTAGGGTGAATGTGTCCTATGTGGTGTCCATTGAAGGTGGTAAATGATTCTCAGCTGCTTCTCACTGCACTGACAGCAGGGTCATTTTGTGAATGGGTAGGGAGCAGCAATTTGAGTGAAATCTCACTCAAGATCTTGTGTGCTAACATTTTTCTTCTTTCTCCTGGGGAAGCACTTTTTTGGAATAAGCCACTCCTAAAACATTACCCCGAGTAAAGCTAAGCATGAAGCATTTTAAGCCAAGCTGATCACCTAGATTATCTTTTGCTGTTTGATCCTGCAAAGAATGTGCTGAGATGAGTAGTAGTGCTGTATCACATAAGTTGTCCTTTCGTTTTCATACATTGGGCTCAAGCGAATGAAATCTCTTTACTTCTCTCATACCCACAGGTAAAGAGGAGTGAGTCCAAGCATCATATTTAATTCTGTTAATTACAATGTAAGTGTAAATAATACCAACAACGGCGCTCTAGTTTCGACTTCTGTTTGATGATTGTCAGACCCAGAAATCTAACAAACAGTACATTATTCAACGGATTTTTCACATTGTCCATTTGTAGACGTCTTTTCTTTAAACAGTCTAGCCAATTATATTCTCATATCCTTGTTTCCTATTATCTTTTGTAGCCTCCTTGACATAATCATACTGTGACTTATGGGAATTGTATCCCCCTCTTCCCTTTTCCTCTGGGTTCAGGCTTGGATATGTACAAATTTTGTCCCTCTGCATCACACGAGGACCCTTTCCATTAGGCCTTGTATTCAACTTCCTATGCTTTCCTGAGCTTATTCTTTATTATCTCTTATTTACCTTTTATTCAGAATTTTTTTCTTTCTCCTTATTTTTTTAGATATTAAAACATTTTTAAATTATTAATATAATTTTTGGTGGACAAATTATAATTACATACATTTTTGGAGTATAATGTGATGTTTTGATATATGTATACATTGTGGCATGATTAAATCGGGCTAATTAATATTTATCACCTATCATTTTGTATAGTGAGACATTTGAAATTTACTCTCTTATTTTGAACTATGTAATGCCTTATTATTGATTGTAGTCATTCTGCTGTGACATACATCTCAAAACTTACTCTTCTTGTCTACCTGAACTTTTGTACCCTTTAATCAACAACTCCCCATTCCTTTCCTCTCCCCCATTCCAAGTCTCTGGTAACCATCATTTTACTCTCTATTTCCATGATTTAACTTTATTAGATTCCACATATAAATGAGATCATGCAAGAACCCTTTTTCTGTTATTTCTTCTGCTTCAGCCAGTCTTAGAGCGTCTTTCAACGTTAATATACATGAAAGCTACACAAAATCAAGGCACTTTTATTAATGTTGTAGAAAAAGGTATATTCACAGGGATAATTTTTTAACCAATAATTAACCTTCAAACTCAAGATGTATTATCAATTTCCAATTAAAACTGGTAACTCCAATCATTCTCCAGGAAATATCCACCTTGGAGGAAGGACCCAACATTTCTTCCATATTGTTGTATAACAGAGCAGAGTTCCAAGAACAAATTGATATTCAATGAGGAGATCAAACCAAACACTAGGGAGCAGGAAGATTGTCTGTCATGACTCTTCCTAGGTTTTAACATTTGTTTTTCTATTTTGGAATTTGGTGCTGTAAGGAGGAATAGTGTCTACTATGCTCAGAAACAGGGAGAACGTGGTGTGAGTACAAGGGTTGTAAAGGGTGCTCAATATACTAAGAAAAGGCCAGAATCTTCATTATATAAAGTCCTTAGCTAAATTCCAGATATTTTTCATAAGTGCATTGGAGCAATAGCTTAACTTTAAAAGGAGAGTTATAAATAGGTATGTAAAATATGCATGTAGAATAATTGAGCACCATTTTATGAAATATTCCCGAAAAGATTCTGCATAATATTGATGTTTAATTACTTTCTTTAACTCAACTTAAGTTCTTTATTAATAGTGGTTGACTTATTTGTTCAGTTTTGTTCAGACCAACTGAAGTTTACAACTGATTAAACTGAGGGTATAATCTCTTATGTTTTGTGTGATCTGGACCTGACTACAGAAGCAATTTCCCAGGTCACCTAAATCCCAGTTAAACTGAATGACAAATTAAGAATCATGATACCGATAAGACCCAATCTCTAAGCTGTCACCTGAATATGATGATCATCAATGTCACTTTTTTTTCTTTTTTCTTTTCTTTTCTTTCTTTCTTTCTTTTTTTTTTTTTTTTTTTTTTTTTGAGACAGAGTCTCACTCTATTACCCAGGCTGCAGTGGCGTGATCATGGCTCACTGCAACCTCCACCTCCCAGGTTCAAGTCATTCCCCTGCCTCCGCCTCCCAAGTAGCTGGGATTATAGGCATCTGCCACCACACCCGACTAATTTTTGTATTTTTAGTAGAGATGGGATTTTGCCATGTTGGCCACACTGGTCTTGAACTCCTATCCTCAAGTGAACCGCCTGCCTCAGCCTTCCAAAGTGCTGGGATTATAGGTGTGAGCTACAGTGCCTGGCCAATGTTACTTTTAATATAACTATTAAAGCTATTGGCTCTAGATTAGTAAATGACAGATAATAATAGTTACTTTTATTGAGTGCCTCCTACCATATCAGGAACTGTGCTAAATGCTTTATGTCCATGAGATAACTATTATCATTTTCGTTTTATGGATATAATCATACTGTTTTTTGAATTCTTCTCTAAGACATGATCTAAACTCTTGTCAACTAAAATTTGGGCTTGTCTAAAACCTCAGATATGTAGATTTTTACAGAATGAGGCGAGGCTCATAAAATAATTTTTTTCCTAATAGATTTTCTAATACTTGATAGTTTTGATTTGTATACAAAATTCACTATGAAATTTAAAAATCTACCCACAAAGATATTATCAGAGTAAAAAAATGTGAGCCATATTTAGTCTTTTTAATTTTCTAAACCTCAGAAAGATTTTTTATTGTTTTAATAACAGTATCATCATAATATATTAAGATGCTGTGCCGTCCTTTGTAGGGAATGGTGGAACAAGGGATGATGGTTAGCCATCATAAATTCAACCAGTACTGTGAGCTGATTTCAGGAGAGGAATTGAGCATCCATTATTTCCTGCCAGATTGCTCTCAGGATTATTGGGAAATAAATATTTCCTTGTGGAAGGCTAACTGCTCTTAGAGCAAATCTTCAATCTTCACCTGTGTCTCTGGAACTACTTCACTGACCAGCCCAGACTATGTGTGATTTATAATTCAAATAAACATTGATTTATATTTAAGATATACTTTATTGAAAAGTTTTAATTATACTCACTTTAAGTTAGAGATCAATTAAACCTGTATTAGTCCATTCTTGCATTGCTATAAAGACATATCTACAACTGAGTAATTTAAAAAGAAAAGAGATTTAATTGGCTCATTTTCTGCAGGCTGTGCAAGAAGCATGATTCTGGCATATGCTTGGCTCTTGAGGAGGCCTCAGGAAATTTACAATCATGGCGGAAGGTGAAGTGGAGAGTAGGCATGTCACATGGCCAAAGCAGGAGCAGGAGAGAAGGGGGGCGGGTGCCACACACTTTTAAATGACTAGATCTCATGAGAATTCCATCACTATTGCAAGGACAGTACCAAGGTGATGGTACTAAACCATGAATGAGAAACCACCCCCATGATCCAATCACCTCCCACCAGGTTCCACCTCCAACACTGGGGATTACAATTTAATACAAGGTTCGAGTGGGGACACAGATACAGACCATATCAAAACTTTTGTCTGATATCTTCTTTAAATACCTAATGAGTATAATTGTCTCATGGAAAAAGGAAGCTCTGGGGAACCTAATGTACAGCTCACTCACTGCTGTCATGTCAATTGCAGACCTCTCAAGCAAGCACTGCTGGAAGAAAGAAGAACTAGCATCTCAGTTCTTTCGGTCCCTCTGTTTGCATACACTGATTGTTCTTCAAGAGAAGAAGCAAGACCCATTTTTGGGTCTGACATATGGCTACTTACTAGTTACTTCCTCCTTCACTTCCAGTCCTTCAGTAATAGGAGGTGGTAATACAGAGAGCATGGATGTTTAACTGCATCATGGGTATATGATGGTAGCATTATTGTTATAGTGAAAAGTTAGAAACAAATACATGTTTAATAATAGGGTGCTATTAACCAAGAAAAGGTGAGATTTGAATAGCTCTTAATACATCCACTTAATGACAATCTGCAGACATAAAATGTGAGAGTAAATGATATTAATAAAATAATATATTGAGTAAAAATAAATGCATTACAGAAAGTATCTTTAAGATTCTATTGCAAAAACAAGAAGATTATATTTCTAACATTAACAGTAACCATTTCCATTTGGAGATATAAATGTGTGATTTTAAATTTCTACATTAAGCATGAATTACATTTAATAAGGAAAAGAGTTGAAGCTATTTCAAAATAATTTAATGGATCAGTTCACATGGCCAAATAGATAAGAAATACTCCTTTTAAACTCAAAATTTAATAAGATATTCTCTAGAGGTCATAGTGCCAAAATTGTATGTGTGTATGTTTATACCCTTACCTTCTTCCATAAAAAGTATTAAAACCATGATCAGGAAGGTGGTTTTCCCAGGGCGAGGCTCATCCATTGCACACCGGATGTGCTGACCCCTGTGATTTCCCCAAATGTGGGAAACTTAACTGCATAATTTGTGATAGTGGGGGACTGCGTTCATGCTTTCCCCTTAAAAAAAAGTTTTCATGTGGATTTGGTAGAGATTGTTATCCATTGTCCCAAATAAAACTATGTCTTTATGTTTTTAAATAAAACATTTCTTAGTTAGCATATGCATGGACATTTTGCTTTCCCATGAGTGAATTTGTTTCATTTTGTTTTTTAAAGATCGAACAGTCACATATTTACAGAAAAGCTGGAAGCACAGACAAAGACTTTTTTTTTTTTCTTGAAACACTGGAGAGTAATTTCTGATCTGATGTCTCACATTTCTTTTGTTGGATCACCTACAAACAAGGATATTCATCCGTATAACTACAACACTAGCATCAAGGTTAGGAAATTAACATTGATACATCACTATCATCTAATACTCAGAACCCATTTAAGTTTCTCAGTTGTCCCAGAAATGTCTTATATAGTGAGATAATTTATTTCAGAATCACACATGGCACTCAGTTGTGTCTCCTTAGTTTATTTCACTCTGTAACATTTCCTTAGCCCTTCTTCTCTGGCCCTTTAAAGTCCTATAATATTGTATCATAAATAAGCACTTTGAGGAATCAAAGTAAATGATCCTTCCTCAAGATTGTCCATAAAGTTAAAAAGCAACATACGATCTTCTCAACTTTAGTCGGTTTGAAAGTAGTCAGACCTGGTTTCATATCCACACTCTGCAACTGAGAAAGCCTTTGCTCTACCATACCCACAGTCTTCCCTCTAGAGTATAGACCTTAATTAGAAAGGTAGAAAAATATTGAAATAGGTGATGAGAAGAGAAAAGTAAAAATATGGCAAAGAGAATTTGAGATTTGGAAATGTGCTATTTCTTTCAATCTTTATGAGGCTTAAGATGGGTTTTTGGAAGACGTAATATTTAGGACATACTTTATATGATGTCTCTGTGACCAATATATGTGTTGTGAAGATAATTTGATGCTTTTAGTTCTTTAAATATTTCTTCTTAAATAAACCCATTCAGTCCATTAACCATGGTTAATGTTTTCCCACTGGTTTGTACATGTCATAGTTAAAGACCAATGTAGACTAGCAGGGAAGTAGAAAAAGAAAAATTAGTACATTCATGAATTATTCTCTGTTCTACTTTAGACAAGTTAATTTTCCTTAAATTATCAGGTTCCGTCTTAATCATAGGCCATTTGTGGTTATCAAGAAATAAATGTTTGTATGTTTGGCCTTCACAGTCTTACATTTCCCACTAAAAGCCAATTCAATTAGTCCTTTAACATCTTATCACAAAACATTCAATGTGAGAATCAAAATTTTTAAAAAATGGATAATTCTTAGATTTATAAAATTGTTCTCCCAATGAATATTAACTAAGACTTGAGAAAAACTATTCTATTAAATTAACATTCAAATGTTCTAATTATATTAAGAGGGTAACTCTTGTTCCCAGAATAATCATTTTAGAAATTAAAGAGCACTTATATCATAGCACCCTGGGTGGGTAAATGAAACTTCATCCAAAACATGGCCCCCAAAAATAAAGTCCCACCCAAGATTACCTTTCATTTTTTAAGACCAGAGAGTAAAGGATTATACTCCTGTGGTATGACATGCAACATCTTTGGATTTTCCAGTAATATGAATGAAAAGAAGAAATAGCTTAGATTTTATAAAGACTGTTGTTTCACTGATTTCACCAGTTTAAAGCAACTTGCTTGCAGTACTTTACAATTATAATTTGTACGTTAAAAAATTTAAATTACCTTAGTAATAGATTCTCCTTACAAAAAATTATAACTTTACAGATCAAGTTGACATACCCTTTGATTATTCCCCTCTGTAATGCCCCCATCTTAGTCTCTCTAGAAATAGTCACTGTTAACAATATAATGTATATGCTTCCAGAATTCTCCATAGCATTGCTCATGGAAGATATATCTATGTTTGTATTTTAGCATAAATGATATGTACATTAATTCACCTGACAACATGACTTAGACATTTTTTCAGTTCAAATAGGTTCACTTCATTTTAGAAAATTGCAGCGTGTTCTTCCATAGAAAGGATGCACAATTATTTCTTTAGTCATTCTTGATTTTGTGAATATTTAAATTGTTCTGAATTTTTCACTGTTACAAATAATATTATGATGAAGATTCTTGTACTTGCTTCCTCAATACCTACTCCAAAGTTAGTTGACTCTGAGGTAGATACTAACAGTAGAATTTTGAGGTGACAGGATATGTAAAGTGATCCATGAATGCACAATACTTACATTTAAATTCCCTTCAGCAGTGTATAAATATACTTATTGAATTTAAATTTGAATTTCCTCCATCAAAGTGAGGTTGAATGCCAGTTTATATAAATCTTGATTATTTTTATTAGTTCTTCTGTGAGTTACCAGTTTATATTATTGGTCTATTTTTCAAATAGATGATTCTTTTCTTTCTTTAAATGATTTGTTGATTCTAATCCTTTATTATTATTTAGGTTGAAATACCTTCTCCTAGTACTTGTCTTTTCACTTTTATACTGCTGTGGTTGATGTAGTTAAACTCATTATATTTTCTTTTCTTTTTTTTTTTTTTTTGAGACAAGGTCTTGCTCTGTCACCCAGGCTGGAGTGCAGTGGTGTGATCTCCGTTCACTGCAACCTCCACCTCTCGGGTTCAAGCAATCCTTCCACCTTAGCCTCCAAGTAGCTGGGACTACAGGCACTTATCACTATGCCTGACTAATTTTTTATTTTTAGCAGAGATGGGTTTTGCCATGTGGCCTAGGCTGGTCTTGAACTCCTGGGCTCAAGCAATCTGCCTGCCTCTGCCTTCCAAAGTGCTGAGATTACAGACGTGAGCCACCTCGCCTGGACTCATGTTTTCTTTTATGGCTTTTGCTTTTTGTGTTTTATTTCAGAAGGTCTTCCTAACTCTAAGGCACCATATATTTGCCTACATTTTCTTCTAATAATTTCTTATCATTAAAAGATTTTAAGTCTTAATTACAATTTTTTGAACAGTGTAAGATGAAATCAAACTTTTACTTTTTATAAAAGGATAGCTAGTAAGTCTCACTGATTTGAAATGGCATACCATTATTTTCCCATTGATTTGAAGTTCCACTTTTATCATATTTCATAAACATATGTGTTCTATAGATAGATGCATACATATATACGTACATATTTATCATTTAAATACACATATTGGTTGGTTCTATGATTATTCCTCATTTTACAGACAAGGAAACTGAGGTACAGAAATATCAAATAACTTGCACAGCAACACATAGTCAAGAAATAGTGGAGCAAAAAATAAAACATATGGATCTAGATTTAGTCTGTGGCCTTAATGACTATACTTTCTATAAATTTTCTGTTTGTGAGTCTATTTTTTGAACTCTATTCTGTTTCTTCGTTTGAAACAGATTTGAAATACTTGTGTATTGTTGCATTAATTCATTAATTTCCTTCCCAATTGCATTTTTAAAACAATCAATGGCAATATATAGAAAAGTCATTTTTTTTTTTTTTTTTTTGAGACGGAGTCTCGCTCTGTCGCCCAGGCTGGAGTGCAGTGGCCGGATCTCAGCTCACTGCAAGCTCCGCCTCCCGGATTCACGCCATTCTCCTGCCTCAGCCTCCCGAGTAGCTGGGACTACAGGCGCCCGCCACATCACCCGGCTAGTTTTTTGTATTTTTTTAGTAGAGACGGGGTTTCACCGGGTTCGCCAGGATGGTCTCGATCTCCTGACCTTGTGATCCGCCCGTCTCGGCCTCCCAAAGTGCTGGGATTACAGGCGTGAGCCACCGCGCCCGGCCAAAAAAGTCATTGTTTTTTATGTTGTTTTTGTTTCTTGCCTTCTTGCTGAACTCTCTTCTTAGCTATAAAAGTTTTTCCTTTGATTATCTTGAAATTTCTACCATTTTCTCTGTAAATAATAACAGTTTACCCCTTATTTTTCAACATTTATACAACTTACTATGGTTTCACTTATTTAATTCCATTGGCTAGGATGTTCAGTCTAATGTTGAACAGTAACAGTAGCAATGGGCATTCTTGTTTTGTTCTTGACCTTACAATATTTCTAATAAATGTCACATTTGCTGTATTTTGGGGTAGATACTCTTTATTAGATTAAGGAAGTTTCTTTTTGTTCTTACTTTTTATGCAAACAGACGCACACACAAGTATATTACATATACACACATAATCACAATTGTCTTTGGACATCTATTGAAACTGTTTCTCTCCTAAATCATATGATTAAGTTAGCCAATTATATTGGATTATATTGGTTGTTCATTATTAAAAAGCTATATTTTGTATTCCTGGGATAAACCTTACTTGATCATAGTGCATTATTCTTTTAATTGATTGCTGAATTTAAATTTCTAGTATTTTATTTAGCAATTTGCATCTATGTGAGATTTGCTATGGTTTTCTTTCCTTATGCAGTCCTGTTCGAAATTTTTAAAAAGCTAATGCATATTCTTAAAAGACTTTTTTTATTTTTTAAAGAGTTGGTCAGAGTTGCCTATGAAATTTTGTGGACCTGATTAAATTAGGGGAGAGGGGAGTATATTTGAATACCATTTCAAGTTTTTTCTGCCTTTGTTGGATTGATTTTATTTTCTTCCACTTTTTTGTGATAGTGTAAAAATTATAAATTGTATTTGTGTTTTTCTACTAAATGCTATTCAGTTAGCACTTGAATGAAATATATTTTCTATTAATATTCAGAGTTGGTCTGTGTTTCTCTACAGTTATTAAACAAAACCAAAATTTTTGTATGCTTTAGTTTTACTTAAGTATTTCTTCCCATTTCAATTCTCTTCCATATTGACCTAATTTGAAAGTTTATTCTACATTGTTACTTTAAAAATTCCTGTCATTGTTGTTTTAAAAAATCAATAGTTATCTAGAATTAATAATATAATTTAATTGATTTTTTTGTTCACCATTATTTGTCAGAGCTTCCTTATTATTATATTCATTTTTACTTTGGTTGGCAAAATTATATCAAGGAATTATTGTGAGTGGTAAAGTTTCTTGTTCCTTCATGTTTCATTTTCATTCTTGAATGATAGTTTGGTTGGATATAAAATTGCAGGTTTAACTTTTTTTCTTGCTCCTTTGATTTTATTCATTCGTTAACAAGAAAATTGTATAGGAGATTTTGTTTTTTCTTTCCCAAAGATTTTAGTATTTGTTTCCTTTATTCTTGGTTTGGGAAATGTTAATATAATATCTAGGTATGGTTTATTATTTAAATTTATCTTACTCAGAACTTGGTTGGACCTTAAATTGCAACTAAACTAATGTATATGTTACCTTCCTTCCATTCCTGCTAATACTACTCCAATTGGGTGGATGATGGAGCATTTGAGTCTATTTTACATAATTCCTAACTTTTATTTTATTCTTTTTATATATTCATCACTTTTTATTGCATTCTGGAAGAAATTTTTGGATTAATATTACAGTTTAGCAATTTGTTCTTTGTGTCCATTCTCTTATTTGACCTACTTGTCGAGTATTCTATTTAAAAGATCAATATTTTAATAGGTGTGCTTTCCAATTGATTATTTTCTGTGGATTTAATATTCTCTCACATATCTCTGTGGGTATGACTTGTAAATATTCTGAAGTCCTTTTCTGACATTATTAATTCTGGGCTGTATATTCTTCATGTTTTAAAAACAAAGAACTCTATTGTATCTCTTTTTAATGGTATTGGCCTTCCTCCAACACTTAGTGACTCCTGCATGTTCATCTGTTAGCTGAGACTCCTTATTAGGCTCTTTGTTCTATGTGATCCTGCAGGCTGCTTAGAGAGAAGGACCAGATTTGCTGCAGGAACTTGTATTTCAGTCTGTTTTCAAAAGTGTATGGGAGGGGATGAGGATACCGCTGGCAGGGTGCCTCATAGATTAGCTCCTGGTAGGGGAGAGGCTGTCTCATTCCATTGGTAGCTCCAGCTATTCAGGGTGTCCAGGATGCTGCTTTGTTTCTCTGATTCAAGCTTCCATACCTTTGACTCCCAGCTGGAAGCAGTAACTCCTGTTGCTACTCTTTGACTCCAAATGTGGCCTAAGTTGGTAGAGGGAAGGTGCACAGTTCAACCTTGCTCTTCCTACTGCTTTCCTGTAGCAAACACTGTTGTCTTTTGTATCCGTTCCCAACATTTATTGGCAGCACTCTCCTATTCTTGTTTTGAGCTGGTTTTAAATCCTCCTTCTAATAACACCTGCTTTCTGTCTTCCAAATGTCCTCTCAAAGTTTATATGGTCCTCCAAAGCTTGATACTGTTTCCCAGCTATATGCATTAAAAAATCCTTTCTAAAATTTTGAGATTTCCAGTGGGAAAAGGAGACTACAATCTATTTCCATTCTACCACCTTGAAATGGAAACCAGTGTGTAATCTTCAAAACCTTGAGAGGATGTTTTGAAAAAAATGAGTTTAGCAGACCAGTTTGCAGGACTACCATTTATGGTTGTGTATGCTGTTCACAGTGTGAAGGCATCCAGCTGAGGAGGTAGCCAAGAGCTGAGAGCAAGGACATTGTTTCTTCCCATCTGTCAGAAAGCAACTGACAGGCAGGAGGGACCCTTTCTTTCTAATTGACACAAGGATGTCCTGTGGGTCAGCAGTCGCCCTAGTCATTTGAGCTTTAAATTACATTATGTATGATGATGATTCTGCAGGTGTATACGTAGGTCAAAATGCATCAAATTATTCATTTGAAATACGCATAGTTCCTTGTGCATCAATTATACTTCAATAAAGCTGAAAAATAAAGTAAAAAAAGTTAAAGACATTTTATTATGCAAGTAGTAAAGTGTGTAAAATGTTCTGTTGGATTTAGAGGATAAATGTTTAAGATTTCATATTTTACAAATTGGACAAGATATAAAAGCTTTATCTTAGTTGACAAATAACAATAATTCTAAAAGAAGATGCATTCATGAACAGGATAGTTAGAGGAGAAAAGAGAGTTAAAAGGAGACAGTAACTAGCTGTTAATCATCTTTTCTGATAAACAAAGTGGTGTAGTTAACACTCTGCCTTGGATATCTTAGGGAAAGCCCTAGGTAGAGAGGCAGAGGGATGAACTAAAGCTGTGCTGTCCAATACAGTAACCACATGTGGCTATTCAAATTTAAATTAATTAACATAAAACAAAATAGAAAATAGAAATTAGGTTCTTCAATCATATTGCTGTATTTCAAGTGCTCCCTAGTTCCATGTGACTATAGTACTAGACAGCACAGATACAGACTAGTTCCGTCATCACAGAAAACTCTATTGGACAGCACTGACCTAGTTGATCTCTTAATTTAGGTCCTCTACATACCAATAGTTTTACCTCTGTAGATTACTACATTAAATGTAATCCCAGATCTTAATTGCCAGGGGGTCTAACAGAAGATAGAATATGGGTCCATACTGGTTGCAGAATAGGCATTCAGGAATCAATAACGTTGACTGGTGATCAATAACATTGATTGGAATCAATAATGTTGTTGATGAATGGATACATGAATGAAGCTAGCAGTGAATTCCCACTATTTGATAAAATACTGCATTCATTTATCCATTCATTAACTCAAGAAATATTTATCAAATACCTACCACTTGCCAGGTACTGGTTCAGGCACTTGATCAGGAAAGTAAACAGACCAAGATTACTTCCCTTCTGGAGTTTACGTACTGGAGGATGGGGTAAATATTGTAAATAATAGGCATAATAAATAAGTAAATCATATCACAATTTGATTTGCTCCTTGACTTAAGGAGCAAAGGAGCTGTTGCTCCTTGACTTAAGTTTTGAAAGGTGAAGTCTAGCTCCTGTGTTAAGAAGACATTGTAGTAAGCCAAGGACAGAAGCAAGAAGGCTGGCTGGAGGCTGTTGCATTATCTAGGTTGAAAATGATGGTGGTTAGGTCCAGGGTGGTAGCAATAGTAATAGTGAAAAGTGGTCAGATTCTGGATATATTTTCTGGGTTGAACTATAAAATTTCTGACTGGGTTGGATGTGGATGTGAGAGAAAGGGAGAAGTCAGAGTTTCAGCCTAGCAACTAAAAGGATGCAGTCAGCATTAATGGGGATGGGGAAGGCTACAGGAGGAGCAGACAGAGGATAAGACCAGAAGTTGAGTTTTGAGCATGTTAAGTTTGAGATGTTTATTAAACATAGAAGTAGAAGAGTTGAATGAGTTGCTGGATATACAGATGCAGATTTGGGAGAATAATATGGAGTTGAAATAGGTTACTAACAGGTAAGCAAATATATTCTCTGTTAATGAACCAAAGTCTTTGTATATCAGAAGGTAGAATTGGCTGGCTGTGAGTTTGGGTAAAAATATCATCATTTTGTTCTTAGCATGAGCTGAGAGACCTGTTAACAAATTTTGCTTTGCAAACATTTACAAAATGTTCAGGCATTACACTCAGTTTTAAAAAGGAAATATTTCCTGCAGACATTGATATTTAGTGTGCAGAGTTTTCCTGTGATTTTCACAGAAAGCACTTGAGCATTTTTGTTAATATCAATGCTATGTTAGGACAAATGCTGGTATTATTTTCTCCCAGGCCCATAATATTTTTAACAGTTAAACCCAAATCACTGTACTTTAAATAGACTTCATTTACCACTGCAGCATAAATAATCTATTTTTAGTCATTGGAAAGAAAATCTTGATGTTAATTTAAAAGAAGGAAATAGTAAAAGATACGTACTTGAGTATTAGGCCTGAGTCTCATAAAAACAAGTTAATCAAAATTGGGGAGCATTATAATCTTAAAAGAATGACGTCAAGGGTCTGATGTCTTGGATTCTTAAGGGCAGACATGGAACAGTCCAACATCTGTGCCAGAATGACCTCTGTGAAGCATAGTATTTCCTTTTAAATGTTTAGACATCATGATAGTTTTCCATGGTTTTAATTCATAAAATATGGATTTTTTAAAAGCCACAGAAGCATAGCAATTTTTTTTCAGCTGTCCCCTTACCATCTGTACCATGCTTTTAACCCCTATTAACTCCTAATGTGAACAATTCAACTAGAGCCTTCTTTCAGAAATATGACCATCTACAAACATCTCTGGATAAGGAAATAAAATGACAAGGAAAAAGTTCACTGACTCTGAGCTAGGGTCATGATATCTAAAGGTATTAATAGGAATAAACTAAGATAAGAAACATCAGATAGTTTGTTGTGGTTTAACTTCATTGCTTTCATAATGCGTTTACTATATTTTTCTCTTGTTAAGACTCTGGCTCTTTTCTAGGTCAAATATATTCTAGTGATCCATGCTGTGCAAAGAACCCTTATTTTATGATATCCAGAAAACTGTTTTGGAAGTCTCAGAGGATTCATGTGAGTTAACATAGGAGACTCATTCAGTCTGTTTATTTTCAGCTGATTTGCTTTCTTAATTGAGTAATCCAAAACTGGATATTTATGTAAAAGAAAAGATATTTTGCTATGTTTATACTTGAGCATAATTAGCTAGTTATTTTTCTTTCTCTTTAGTTTTACCGCCACTATACACAAACACAGTAACCAATTAGGTTATAATAGAACAAGATAATTCAATGGCTTGGTTGCTTATTCTGTATATTGAATGCTAAATGGAAAAAAATATTTATGTTGAATATATGAAATTTTTTCTTTCCATGAGATTTTAAGTTAGGGAAATGGGGTGTGGGGCACAATAGTGGGCTTTACTTTGTGCCCTGAGAGCAGCAATTCTAAGATTCACACATATGCCAGAACATGGAACTAAATGCAGACTCTTTGGCCCTTTGCTCGCAGATATGTCCTTTCTTGCTAATCTGTTTACTCTCTATCAAGAGCCAAGTGTATCATCTTCGCATTTCTTGCATATATTGTGCTCATTTTCTATTCTGTGGCCACTGTGAAGACTTCAGGTATAGATGAAGTTATGTGACTGAAAAATAAACATCTGAGTAACTACAGTCTTTGATCCCTCTTCCCATTCCCCTACCCCAGACTTTCCCACCTCCACTTAACTGCTCTTGGGCCACTGTGATTATGAGAGGGGTAGTGGAGAAGTGGAGATGGTAGAAAAGTGGTTTCTTTGGAATGAGTAAAGGGATGGGGGCAGCTTCTCTGCACCCCCAGAAAGCAATGGGTTACAGGAGAGTAAACGCACACTGGGCAGTGGGCTTGGCTTGAGTTTGAGAGAGAATTTTCTAGAGTTTAGAGAGAGGAAGGAAAGAAATTTGTTGAAGCAGCTGCTGTACACAGCTATAGCAATACTTATCAATATGTATAGGTATATGTGTGTGTATATATATGTATGCACACACATATATGAGGTTTAATTTGTAAGATTTAATAAGATTTAACCTTATTTGTAATTATTTTTGATTATCAGCAAGATTTATATTAATGTGGTACACATCAGGATGGGCAAACTAGTTCTTTACAGCTGTTATCCCTCCTGATTGGGTCAGTGTCTCTTCTATCCAGCCAGTGACCCTGCCATTCCAGTTGTGCAGCCTCTCCCCTTGAATTCTCTGGGCCTCCCCATAATCCAGAAGACAAAGGGGTCAAGCTTGGTGCCTCAGAGGGCCTCCAAGTCACTTCAGTACTATAGCTGGCATCCTCAGAAACTCACTTCAGCACTATAGCTGACATCCATTCTGATTGGTTGTTAAATATTTAAAATCCCACCTCTGTGATCTATCTGGAGCTGGGCCCTAAGGAGATGAGATACTTAGAAAGGGCAAGTCCATGTGGGCTTCATAGTTGGTAGGGGGAAAAAGAGAGGTGGTAAGAAGTGTGGAAATAAAAATGGGGCATGAAAAGGAAACTGAAGGGTGTGGGAAGAGAGGTGAAGACACTCAGCGTGGGCTACATCTGGATGGCCTGGGGTAGCCATGCCTTTGCTTTTCATGCCTCACTTTTCAAGTGAGGACCTATCTTCGCTTGAAAGTTGTGTAGGAACCTTTGAGAAAATACTTCCTATTGTCCCTCTGAGCATGCACACCCCATCCTCTCTTCTGCTAATCTCTTGTGTTGCATGCACATACTTTGCCCTTGTTCAAGCGGTGCTCAGTAAGAATTCTTGAATGTTTGCTTTCTAATGTGTATGTCCAGGCAACTTCATGCAGTGAATCTGGAAATAACCTAATTTATTACCTTATTTTGCAAATGAGAGAATAAAATGGGTCTAAAGAAATCAAATAATTGCTGTATGTCCTCAAATCCAGGGATGATTCTCCTACTAACACTGTAGGTCTCAAACTGCAGGTTTCCTGAGGGAAATTATGTTACAAATCAGGACAAGCTTCTCAGTTGGTTCTGTGCTTTGAGAACAATGGACTTTGTTTTTTTCTTATGAAAACTTAGAAAAATATTCAAAATATTACATTGACTGAAAAAATCCATATGACCACATTAAAAATATATACGTGAACATAATTTTAGGCAAAGGAAACATTCTATGCACAAGCCAATAAATTATCTTCTATGGTGTCATGAGAGGTAGTTAAAGAATAGACCCTGGATCCCAAATTGCTTAGGCTCAAATTTTAGCAGAGCAATATTTAACAAGTTACTTAACTTCTCTCTGCCTTGGATTCCTTATTTGTAAAAAGGAGAATAATGTACATTTTACAGAGTGGGTCAGGTGATTATGCAAGATGATTTAGCTTAGAGCAATGCCTAGCACACAGTAGGGCTGCTTGTATTGTTATTATCACAATTTTTGTGGGCTGAGGTTTTTTTATAGACCAGATTCAGAGAGTAAGAGGAACTTGATTTCCTTCAAATCGATTTGATAAGTACAAAAGTGAAAGGTTAGATAGAGAGGGAGGTCGTGTGGGGTTATTACAGTAAACAGTAAATCCTACTTGAATTATGTACCGAATATGTTAGCTACAGAAAAATTTGAAAGTACTAAACGTTTTGTCACAAATCAGCTTGTTTGGGCCAGTTCTATTTTTATCAGCATGTCTTATCTCTCTTATAAGCAAATCATGTCCAATCAAAGCCAGAGAAAAACAAAGCTAGCAAGTATTCTGACTCAACGCTTTTTTTTAACACTCAGAAAGCACAGTCTTTTATAGTCTTTTGGCCATATTGTCTTGGTTATCTTCTGAGGAGATGCACAAAAACCTATAATGAGGACTAGGGCTCACATTAGAATCTCAGAAATAGAGGCTAAATTACCATTTCCAAAAGGGGAGGTTTTCACTTCAGTATTAAATCAAGCCTCAGAAGAAAATGAAAATTATTAGTAGTAATTCTGACAGTTATTTCACTCTAAGATGGCTGAAATGCCTAGATTTCTACTTTGTAAAATAATTTATTGATCCCAAATTCTCAACTACAGAAATGATTCAATATCTAATATTACTCCTGTAAAAATTTAGCTTTCTACTTTAGGATATAATAGATTTTTCCCCAAATAATATTTAGATTCTTTAAAAAAATATGTTAATATGCATAAAATGACTGTAAGTCATGAGAAAGATGTATTAAGAGCTGAATACCTTTAGAATGGCAGAAAGGAGTTTCTCTTCAGAGTGCTACTAAATTCTAGGGAGAGTATCTTTATCCCTTTTTAGTCTTCATATATTTGCTGAGACTTAGCAAAAATACTTTGAGGGTTCTAGTTAGCTTGATCATGCCTCACACTTCCTGAAGAAGGTTGCAGTTGTGGAGACCACACTAAATTCCTGAAGGAGTTCCAACTAAAGAATCCTTAGACATGCTCCAACTGACTGGGCTGAGGAGATTTTTTGTTGTCTTTTAGGTGAAGAGCTAATGGCAGAGGGAATTATGGGACCTCCTAGTCATAGATCACCATTATCTTTATTGGCTCTGTTGGAGTCTAAGTGCTTTCCCAAATAAAATGAAAATTAGAGCAGGAGTCAGTAGTATTTCCTTTCTCAAAATAATGTTTGATTTGAATTACTTATAATTATTTAAGGCCCTCGAAGAGATTAATGTAAATATTTGAGAAATTGGCTCCCAGGAAACAGAGAAATGACTTCAAGATTCTGAAAATTATCTTCTAATTCTCTTGGGAATGCAAAGTGTGTGGGTAACCTAAATATCAAGAGACAGGAAATATATTTGACAATTGGAAAGACTGCTATTGAAGTGCATCCCTGTTAAATCAGTGGATCAAAAAGTAACAGAAAATTATGTGTCTGAAAGGGAATGTAGATGTTAATATAAGTAACAATGACAGCGTGGATGTTTCAAGAGGATTTTAAAAAGCAATAGATTCAGACCTTAGTTGTGCCAGGTCTGGTAAAGGCAATGTAAATGGCAAAGACTTACTTCTTTTGAAAGTTTTGTAATGATCAGATGACAGGGCTGAAGGGACTGAGAAGGAAGGAGGAAACTCTTTTCCAATATCTTCAATAGGATATGCCCTTTTCTAAATTCATTTTTATGTTTCATGTGAAAATTCTTTTAATAGGATGAGTACTCCTTAGATAGTGTGGTTAAAGCAATTACTCCCCTTTAGTCCGATCCTGCCAACAATTCATACTAGTAATTAATAACATGCTGAATGAATATTTTTTAAAACTGCATTTTAAAAAACTCAACTCATAATTTAAGAAAATATTTCAGTAAGCAGTGGCAGGGAATCATTGCAGACACTCACAGAAAAGAAGCAATAAAAATCGGTCTGTTAAAATAAAACCAAGCAGGATCAGAGACAGTGTATAGTGTCATTAGATTCTTAGGTCATTAGATTATCTTGGCTGGCTCTTTACTTAGATGAGCCATGTTGCTTGCTTTGGGGCCTCCAGGCAAACCTTATGTGGCAAGAATTGACGTATGAATACATTTTCAGTACACCACTTCGTGTTATTTCACAGGCCTCTGACATTTGGCTGTCTCCCAAATAATCTCTAGTAGGTTTCATCAATGCCTTCATTTTTCTTTTGTAATACTTACCAACTTCTTTGGGTGGTTTTTTTTCTTTTGGGTAATTTTTATTTAAGCAATTTTTCCATATACAGGAGCAAGGAAACACTTGAATAAGGAGTTAGGCTCTCCTAAAGACTCAAACAATTTATCTTTGTAGCTCCAAGAAAAAGTGGGAGTAGGAGAGAGTAGACATGATCAGAGTTCATTCCAAGCCAGCGTTTTCACTCTTCCCTTGCTTCCTTGCCTATAAATAAAATTTGGGGTGGGGAAAAGATTTGGAAAAATATTTGAGCAAAAATTTTATCCCTATTCCTCCTCTTCCTCCCAGCCGGAGACCACCCAGGGGTTTGGCTGATGTTTTCTATTGGAGAAGTCTGAAGGAATCCACTCTTGGGTAGCTTAAGTATATCTGCTTTAGTAGGCAACATTTCTGAGCCACACAGAAATGGAACTAGTTTTCTTGGTTTGCCTCCAAATTGACCAACTTTGAAATTAATTAGCTGTGAGGCTTAGAGCAAACCACTTTAACTCCTCTAGACCTTCTGTTCTTTTCTGATAAAAAGAAGAAGAAAGAATAGATGTTCTCAAAGGTCATTCTAAAGATTTCTCAATTTCAACATTATTGATATTTTGGACTGAATATTCTTTGTTGTGATGTGCTGTTGTAGGCATTGTACAATGTTTAACAGCATTCCTGGCCTCTACCCACCTGATGCAGTAGCGTCCTTCCTAGTTTTGACATCCCCAAATGTCTCTAGCTATTGCCAAATGTCCCCTGGACAGACACTGAAAGATAAAATACAAGATACCCAGTTAAATTTGTATGTCATATAAAGAATGAATCATTTTATTATATTTAATTGGACATATTTATACTAAAAACTTACTTGTTTTTTGTCTGAAATTCAGATTTAATTGAAAACTCTGATGATTAATTTGCTAAATCTGGTAACCTTATTGGTGGGGTGGGTGAGGTGGTGGTGCAAAATTGCTCTCTCCTCCACTCCACTGAAAAACCAACGTTCTAGGCAAAAGGTTTTTAAAAAATATGTGGTTTTGTTCTCCTTGGAGTTTTCCATGTTAGAATGATTAAAGGGATAGGCCAGACTTCCATTAGATCAGATTTTTGGAAATGTTCCTGATTGATTAATTTTGTATTCATAGATATATCTATTCTAAAAAAGAGTATTTTTCTGGCCGGGCGCGGTGGCTCAAGCCTGTAATCCCAGCACTTTGGGAGGCCGAGGCGGGTGGATCACGAGGTCAGGAGATCGAGACCATCCTGGCTAACATGGTGAAACCCCGTCTCTACTAAAAATACAAAAAACTAGCCGGGCGTGGTGGCGGGCGCCTGTAGTCCCAGCTACTCGGAGGCTGAGGCAGGAGAATGGCGTGAACCTGAGAGGCGGAGCTTGCAGTGAGCCGAGATAGCACCACTGCACTCCAGCCTGGGTGACACAGCGCGAGACTCTGTCTCAAAAAAAAAAAAAAAAAAAAAAGAGTATTTTTCAACATTGTTAGGATAGGAATGTCAGACAATGACCATTCCTTTTAGCCACTGCTGATTTCTCTCTGAGAAGGCTAAACATGTGCTTAGGGCATTGATAAAACAGAAACTAGAGAAAGAGAGAAAGGGAGACTTTGTTTGAAAGAATTAGATTTTTTAAAAAGCATCAGTGTAGTAGACACTATGGGGGAAGTTCTAACTTTGTGGAACTTATTTTGAATTCCATATGAAAGTGGGGTGAAGGATAATCTTTCCAGTGCCTACGGATTTTGAGTTTCTAACCCTGGCCTGATTTTAGGACATTTTATGCTACATCAGTCATAACAGAAAGAGGGTTTGCCACAGGTAGTTCACTCCTCCTTTCTACCCTAAGCTCTTGAGCAGTTATGTATAAAGGGCAGTTCTATGAAGAAGTGTACATGTAGAGAAGTGGATAATCAAATGAAACAGAGCTTTAGGTACATGTCTTTGTGTTGTGCCAAACTCAACACACTGCATTTTCAATTTGAGCCAGACTCATCTGACCAATTTAGGATCTGGCATTTTTTTATTTCCACTCTTACTTGTTGTCTTCATGATAGTGTGGGGCTTGAAGACTCAACATAAGGATGAGGGAGTCGTGAGGATGTTGAAACTTGTAAAATATGGCAGTAATAACTGTAAGCCTACAGTGCTCATAGATACTAAAGGATATAAAAAATATTTTATCATTGTTATTGATAAAGGTTTTTTCAGTGCTTTCCATAGGTATGAATTAAATGCTGAAAGAAGGCTGAACAGCATAAAATTTTTCCTGTCTTTTACAAACTTCCATATCATTTAGGAAAATAATACATGTGGATAAGAAAAAGTAACAAAGAGAATACTGGATAAAGAAAGAATACTTTTGGGTTGGGCATGGTGGCTCACATCTGTAATCCCAACACTCTGGGAGGCCGAGGCAGTCAAGAGATTGAGACCATCCTGGCCAACATGGTGAAACCTTGTCTCTACTAAAAATACAAACATTAGCTGGGCATGGTGGCGTAATCCCAGCTACTTGGGATGCTGAGGCAGGGGAATCACTTGAACCCAGGATGGAGAGGTTGCGGTGAGCTGAGGTTGTGCCACTGCACTGCAGCCTAGCGACAGAGCGAGACTCCATCTCAAAAAAAAAAAAAAAAAAAAAAAAAGAATACTTTTTTTGTATAAGTGTATGTAAAATATTAAATGGAACACACTTACACTGAAAACTTATTTGTTCTTTATCTGAGATTCCAACTTAACCGAGTGTCCTGTACATTTATTTGCTAAATGTGACAAATAAATATATGTTACAACATATGCTAGATGCCAAAAGATTGTTTACATATTTGGTGTTCTAGGAGTTGAGAGGAGATACTGCTTCTTTCTCAATATCAGCATTATTGGCATTTTGGGCTGGATAAATCTTTGTTGTTGGGGCTGGGGGCTGTCCTATGCATGGTAAAATGTTTAGCAGAATCTCTGGCTTTTGCTCACACATGCCAGTAGTACCCTCAACCCCTTTGTGACAACCAAAAATGTTTCCAGACATTGTCAAATGTTCCCTGGGGAGGAAAATCTCTCTGGTTGAGAACCACTAGCCTCTTAGGGTAGGGGAAGACTTAGGAGAGATATCACTTGAGCAGGGCCTGGGAGGATATGTGTTATTTTGCAAGAAAGAAGTAGTTTTTTTGGAGAGCATTTTAGGTGAGGGAAAAGGCATAAATAAAGATGTCAAGGTATAAAAGTTGAGAGTAAGTCTGGAGTAGAGAAGCAGATGAGTTTAACTATATAGTTATTGTTCATACGGGAAACAGTGGGATTGTAAAGTACTTTAAGAAATAGATCATATTTTGTGACTCCGCCCATGCCCGTAGCAGCCTAATAGAGTCTTGACCTTAGTAGCTGTTCAGTAATTCACTGGTGATTTGATATGAAAGGTAAATGCATCAAGATAAGAAAGCTTTGAATGGAAAGTCTAAGAGGTAAAACTTTTTCTGGTGGGCAATGGAGAGTCCTGGAAGGTTATTTGAGCAAGGGAATGGCATGACCTTGAGGAAGTCAAGCTGTTCTGGGGTTGATTGGGATCAGTTATCTCAATGGTGAGAGAAAGGAGTTGGAATTGCGAATAGTAATAGCAATCACCTTTAAAAAAATTTTCCCCCCACAATTTACAAAACACTTTGCCTGCATTTTCTAATTTGGTTGTCTCAAAAATCCAGTATCAATTTCATTAAAAATTTTTCTTCTTTAGTTATTTTTCTTCCCAACTAGCAGTGATGTTTGGACATCTCAATAAAAATGAGCTTTGGATACATTTCATGCCGTGAAAAAAACGCTCACAATTTTATTTTTTTGTCCTTCAAGTTGTGATGTCATCAAAGGGCCTGGACAACTGATTCACCTTATGGGCAAAGATGCAGTTGAGTGGCACTCTGTCCTTGGCAGGGAGGAGCTTTTAAACCTGGGCTCCTTTCTGTGTCTGGGATCCGGGTTGAAAGCATTTCCTTTTGCTTCTTCAGATGAATAAGTGGCACTGTACAAGCATTAAAAGAGATGTCTGTCATATGAATTTGGCATTGTCCCCCCACCCCCCCAATCTCTTGAAAGTCTGTTTGTGGTGCCACAGGATTAGTCCTTGACCACTCTGTTCTTTCCATCCCCAAAAATGCCAGACAGCTTTCTTTCTAATGCTCCCACCTCCTAGGTACCCTTTCTATTTACTGTAGGATCGGATCTTATCCTGTGGAGAAGTTACATAATTTTGGGTGTTATGAGGTAATGCACGGCTCTTCTTTTTTATCCCCTGCTGCCTCAAAACAAACATTTCTTGTTCCTTGGTTCCTCAATGTCTGACTGATGTTAGGACAAAGATGAGAATAAATTAGTTGATCCAACAAAAATGAAATGAGTAATTAGGAGAAAACTCAACTATGGCTAAAATTGGTTTCTGCTAATTAAAAACATTGACAAGCAAAAGATTGTCAATATGTTCTAGATTTAGTCATCAGGAAATCAGGCCTATTGTAGAAATGTTTCTCATCATAAGAAAAGACATGGGACTTCATGGACTCTAATTAAATTTCTTTAATCCATAATTTTGGTTAGCAGTATTCCATTTAGTTATTCTTTGTTGTTACTGTTTGTAGTTGGCAGAATAGCCCCCCTGAAGATGTCCACACTTAATCTCTGACTCCTATGAATATTACATGGCAAAAGAGACTTTGCAGATGTGACTAGGGTTATGGACCTTAAGATGAGGAGATTATTTTGAATCATCCAAGTGGGCCCAATCTAATCCCATGCATCTTTAAAAGCAGAGCATTTCATCCAGCTAGAGGAAAAGAGATGCTGCAAAAGGGAAAGTCAGAGAGATTCCAAGCATGAGAAGGACTCAATGCACTATTGCTGGTATTGAGATGTAGGGTTCTAATATGAAGTTCAAAGAAAGAATTTTAGGAAGTAAAGGCCTCTCCGCTGATATCCATAAAAAAGCAGAGACCTCAGTCCTACAGCTGTAAGGACCACAATCCTGCTAACAACCTGAATGATCTTGGAGACAGGTTCTTCGCAGAGCCTCCAGTAAAGAACACATCCCTGAAACACCTTGATTTTATCATTGAGAGACCCTAAGCAAAAGAACCAACTAAGCCACACTGTACCTGGACTTCTGATCTGCAGAAACTGTGAGATAATAAATGGATGTTGTTTTAAGCCTTGAAATTTATGGTAATTTGTCATGGCAGCAATAGAAAACTAATATAGAGTTCTTTGTCATTGTTTCTGTTTTCATTACTGTCACCACCATTGTTATGACTTACTGTATATTTGCATCACATGACATGGTGCCAAGTACCAGACTTTGCCACTAGATTTTAAGCCTTTAAGGACAGAGATTTTTTTTTTCTCTCTTTCTCTCTTTCACCCAGGCTGGAGTGCTCTGGCCTGATCATAGTTCACTGTGACCTTGAACCCCTGGACTCAAGTGATCCACGTGCACCAGCCTCCAGATAGCTAGGACTAGAGGTGCATAACACCAAGCTAGGCTAACTTTTTAAATTTTTGGTAGAGATGGGGTCTTGCTATGTTGCCCAGGCTGGTTTCAAACTTCTGGCCTCAAGCAATCCTCCCACCTCAGCCTCCCAAATTGCTGGGATTACAGGTGTGAGCCATTATTCCCAGCCTTTCTCCCTCTCTTATAAAATTTTCACCTATGTAATCTCTAACACTTCAAACAGTTGTCTAACACATACTATGTGCACAATAGATATTTATTGAATGACTATATAGGGTTACAAAAGAATTTTCAATATTATCCCTGCCTTAGTGGAGCTTAAAAATCTAGTTGAAGCATCAAAATCTCAATTAACTCCCCAAACAGAACAATATATTTCAGTGCCAACGGAGAGATCTAGACAATACATATTGTAGTTTTCTAGGGGCATAGAAGTTGCAGTGGGTACAGGTGGAAATAAATTTCATGGAGAAAATGGGCCTTCGGGTAAGATGACTAAAGAAGCAAAGCAAAACAAAGGGGAGAAAGACAGGAGAAAAAGACAACAGCTTTACAACTCTGTACGGGGTAATCCAAGATGACCAGTTTAGGGTAATCCAAGATGTACTAATCTTGGCTTGAGCCCGATGGTGAGTCTGCTGTGTCATCTGCAGTCCCTTGCCCTGCTGGAAATTACAGCGAACACTTTATAGTACAAAATACCTATCAATGGGGACTAGGGTTTCAGTTATCAACGTTCTTGATCATTCCTTTTATTCTTCCATCTGGCTTTTTCTCTCATCAAAATATGACACCTTCATGTTAAATGGTGTAATATCTTACTTTTTAAAAATAAATTTTAATGCAAAAGGAATACATCTTCACTATAGACTACTTAGGAAAAAATAAGCATAAAGAAAAAAAATCATACAGAATTTCACCACCCAAAATAACTGCTGAGTAGTTTGATGTATTTTTTCATATTTTGTCCTTCTGAATCACTTAAATATTATAGTCACAAGATTAGTATTATGCCTAAGAAATAGTTTTGTATCTAATTCTTATTTTCTGTGTAATTTCCTATAATGTGAATAAACTGTAACTTATTTGATAACTCCCTCATTATGGGTCATCTAAGTTGTTTCCAATGTTGTGGAATTTGGAATTCAATAATATTATTAAAACTTTGGTAAAAATTCTTGTCAATAAATTCCTGGTTGCATCTCTGATAATAACTTAAGGATAAAGTCCCAGAAGTTGGAATTATTGGATCCAAACGAATGGCTACTTTTAAACCTCTTTATACAACTTGTCAAATTATTTAACAGGAAGAAAAAAATGGAATTTTTTTTACATGCTACCTCACATTAATTGATATTTCTGTTAGTTGTGTATGAGAGTGCTTATCTCACCATACATTTACCAGCATTTAGTTTTGTAATTCCTTTTTTTTTTTTTTTGAGACAGAATCTCGCTGTGACACCCAGGCTGGAGTGCAATGGCTCAATCTCGGCTCACTGCAATCTCCGCTTCCTGGGTTCAAGCGATTCTCTTGCCTCACCCTCTTGAGTAGCTGGGACTGCAGGTGCAGGCTACTACATCTGGCTAACTTTTGTATTTTTAGTAGAGACGGGATTTCACCATATTAGCTAGGCTGACTCCCGACCTCAAGTGATCAGACTGCCTTGACCTCCCAAAGTGCTGGGATAACGGGCTGGAGCCACTGTGCCTGGCTTTTATAACTCTTTTTAAATGATATTTTATTATTATTTTGCCATAAATGTCACTAATTTTTCTAAATGCACTTTGATATATGTATGAGGTTAAATATATTTTCATGTTAGAGTGGAAATTTGTTTATCTTCTTTGGGAATCACGTGTTGTTACCTTTTGCCTATTTTTCTATATATTAGTGTTTTATATTGATTTATGAGTTCTAGTTCTACTATAATTAATTATTGATATTTTGATTATTATATTAATGACAAATATGTATTAATCATTAATACAAATTACATATACATATAATATGTATTATATATTTACATATTTATATATAATATTTATAAATAATGTTTCTATTTTGTAGTTTGCCTTTGAATTTTGTTTATACCGTTTATACAGATCAACATATCAAAGCAGTTCCTCAATCTAAACATCATGGCAAGTCAATGGCTTGCTTTTTGAAATTGTTGTGAAACGTGGTTTCCTCTCACTCCCTGACACCCAATCCTTATCCCTGCTGCCCCAACATGAAATGAGAAGTCCACTAGCATTTGAACTTATATTTCCTCCGAAGTATAAATTGATTACATTACTTTTATAAACTAATTTTTTTGAGATGGAGTTTTGCTCTTGTTGCTCAGACTGGCGTGCACTGGCGCCATCTCGGCTCACTGCAACCTCTGCCTCTCAGGTTCAAGCAATTCTCCTGCCTCAGCTCCCTGAGTAGCTGGGATTACTGGCATGCACCACCATGCCTGGCTAGTTTTGTATTTTTAGTAGAGACATGGTTTCTCCATGTTGGTCAGGCTGGTCTCGAACTCCCAACCTCAGATGATCTGCCCGCCTCAGCCTCCCAAAGTGCTGAGATTACAGGTGTGAACCACCATGTGTGACCACTCTTTTTTTTTTTTCTTTCTTTCTTTCTTTTTTAAGAGAGAAGTTCTTATTACTGTCCCCCAGGCTGGAGTGCAGTGGCATAATTGCACTGCAGCCTGAAACTCCTGGGCTCAAACAATCCTCTCATTTCAGCCTCCTCAGTAGCTGGGACTACAGGCACATACCACCACATCCAGCTAATTTTTTAATTTTTTAAATAGAGATGTGGTCTTGCTTTATTGCCCAGGCTGGTCTCAAACTTCTGGCCTCAAGTGATCCTCTTGTCTTGGCCTCCCAAAATATTGGAATTACAGGTGTGAGGCACTTCACTTGACCTCTGATTATTTTAAAAGAATTCATTGGTATTCTTATTAAACAATTACAGAATATTTATAGAACATCTCTTGAAATCAAGAATTAGTTTAGCCTGGGCATGGTGGCTCATGCCTGTAATCCCAACACTTTGACAGGCAATGGTGAGAGGATCACTTCAGGCCAGGAGTTCAAGACCAGCTTGGACAACAGAGCAAGACCCCTCCACCTGCCGGGCCACTTCCTTGGCCCTGCCATCTCTAACAACAAAAAAAAAAGTTTTTAAGTAGTCAGGCACAGTGGTGTGCACCTGTAGTTCTACCTACTCAGGAAGCTGAGATGGGAGGATCATTTGAGCCCAGGAGTTTAAAAGCTGCATGGGGGTAAGCCATGATTGCATCACTGCACTCCAGTCTGGGTGACAGAGTGAGATGCTGTCTCTAAAAAAAGAATTTTTTTTAAATAAAACAATCAGATATATCAACATAGTATTCAGAGTTATGTGTATTTTAACCTGAAGTAATAGTTTCTAACTGGTTATCATATTACTCTGAGTGCAATTGCAGATTCCACTGATTATTTTCAATGAGTCATAAACACTCATACTTTAAATACTCAGACTTTAAGATAGTTAAGCTGGGAGTAAATGTCTCAGGATTTTTGCCATAGCAGTCAAATAAATATCATTAGTTTTTAAATGCATTTCCTTCAATGTCCTACTCTTGTTTGGGTTGAATTAATTGTGTGTTTAGCCAGGCTACCTAGGCATTAAAAATAATACAGATGGGGTCTTACTGTTTCTCAGGCTGGTCTTGAACTCCTGGGCTCAAGGTATCCTCCTGCCTCAACCCCTGAGTAGCTGGGATTACAGGCGCATGCCCAGTGAAGGCATTTATCTTTTTTTTCTTTTTTAAACTTCAATAGGTTTTTGGGGAACAGTTGGTATTTGGTTACATGAATAAATTCTTCAGTGGTGATTTCCGAGATTTTGGTTCACCCATCGCCTGAGCAGTGTACACTATACCCAATATGCAGTCTTTTCTCTATCATTCCCCTCCCATTCTTTCCCCTAAGTCTCCAAAGTCCATTGTATCATTCTTATGCCTTTGCGTCTTTATAGCTTAACTCTCACTTATGAGAGAACATACGAAGTTTGGTTTTCCATTCCTGAGTTACTTCACTTAAAATAATGGTCTCCAAATCCATCCAGGTTGCTGCAAATGCCATTATTTCATTCCTTTTTATGACTGAGTAGTATTCCATGGTGCATATATACCACAATTTCTTTATCCGCTTGCTGATTGCTGGACATTTGGGCTGGTTCCATATTTTTGCAATTGCGAATTGTGCTGCTATAAACATGCGTGTGCAAGTATCTTTTTCGTATAATGCCGTATTTTCCTCTGGGTAGATACCCAGTAGTGGAATTACTGAATCAAATGGTAGTTCTACTTTTAGTTCTTTAAGGAATCTCCACATTGTTTTCCATAATGGTTGTACTAGTTTGCATTCCCACCAATAGTGTATCCCACCACATCCACGCCAACATCTATTATTTTTTTTATTATGGCCATTCTTGCTGGAGTAAGGTGGTATCACACTGTGGTTCTGATTTACATTTCCCTGATCATTAGTGATGTTAAGGATTTTTTCATATGTTTGTTGGCCATTTGTGTATCTTCTTTTGAGAATTGTCTTTTCTTAGCCCACTTTTTGATGGGATTGTTTGGTGTTTTGTTTATAATCCTTGTAGATTCTGCATATTAGTTCTTTGTCAGATGCATAGATTGCAAAGATTGTCTTCCAGTCTTTGGGTTGTGTGTTTGCTCTGCTGATTATTTCCGTTGCTGTGCAGAAGCTTTTTAGTTCAATTGAGTCCAATCTATTTATCTTTTTTTTTGTTGCATTTGCTTTTGGGTTCCTGGATATGAAGTCTTTGTAAGGCATTTATCTTTAAAGGGATATATTTGCTATCTTATTTATACAGTAATAACACATAATAATTAATCATGTTTCATTTTAAAAGAATTGAGATCAGAAATGCTAAATACATATCCTTGTAAATAGGAACTCTCACCTATTAGTAGAGACTGTTCCAGTGATGTATTGAGAAGGCTTCTGAGAATGAATTCAGGCTCAGCAGTCAAAGGATGCCACAACTAATTAGTGATCTAGGAGGAAGGCATGACAAAATCCACGCTGTGTGTTTACCACCAGATTAAAGTAAATTTAATAAATTTGAATGTTCAAATGTAAACAGAATTTTCAAACTTATTTAGTGTCTGGCGTGCTATCTTTGAAGCAAAATTACAAAGACTTTTTTCCTCATCTATGTGGGAGGTATTATTCTATATGCAGGGAACAGCTCCCTATAAAATAATGTGATATTACAATTATTTTTATTTTTTTCTGTTTGAAAAGTGCCAATGAAGAATCCTGAAGGAATTCTCTTTCTTGTATATTGGTACCTGGTTTGATTTCTTCAAGGGCTCAATATTTAAAGAATGGGAAAAGATGTCTGATTTGTATTTGTGACTACCTCTGGGTGCATTTAGGTTTTTAAATACAGTTTGTTTTTAAGATGAAGATTTAATACATGTAGCCTCACCTGGATATTTAGCTAAGGGCACACTGGAAAGGTCTGGAGCCACGTTTAAAAAAAAAAAAAAAAAAAAAAAAAAAAAGATCTTTCCAAAGTATCCTTGATCAAAATCCTGTACACCTGAAATGCAAAAATAACTTCAGTACCTTTCAGTCCTTAACATTAGCTTTCAAAATTCACTATTCTTTATTCCCTAGACAACTAGCCTCCATCTATCTTTCTGTCCTATGAATATTTTAAATAATCTCAGCTTGTTAAGGTAAAGCACAGGACTACAAACCCAGGGATGAAGAGCATTGTTATCCTCTTCTCTTCAAATCGTCTTCAAGTAGAATCCCAAGGCTCCCTGCACATTCTCTTTAGGAGACCTTGACCTCATCCAAAGGTCTTTTGAAATTTGAAAATGCAATTCTTGGCTCAAGCTAATGTGTGGTGAACTAGAGTTTTCATTGAAAATGCTTCCTGCCAATTAAAAACGAACGAAGAAAATAAATGTATATTGCACCTGATTTTCAGGGAATTAAATTCTAAGTTTTATTACCAGTGTTTCTTGCAGGGGAAAAAAGAACTCTTTAAAGAAATCTAAAATTCTACTTTTCTATGTTTATAACCATTTTCTTTCTTTTTTCCCTACTTGCACTCAAACTTTGTTTTAGCTAAAAATATGTAAAGGTTTTTAATATGACAGAAGTTTGTAGAGTTGTTCATACCATACTTATGCCTTAATCGTTTCTTTTTTGGTTTTGACTAAACGTCTCCTCTGAATAATATGCTACTTTTTTGGAGGCAAGTTGTCTCCTCCCTAAGGTTCAGTGACTTCATTTGATATGACACCAATGTTAACCAAGGAACTGAACATGGACTATTTAAAAAAACAAAAAGGGAAGGTGTTTTAAATGATTGGCCAGACTCTTGGCATTAGCTTTTTAGAAGCAACTGGCTCAATTAGCCAGCTCAGGAAATGTGCCACATTGTGTGTAAAGAATCCAACCCCCCAAATTATAGAACTATTGGAACGTTGTGCACCCGGTTTACATTTGCTGGAGAACGTCATCCTTGGCTCAGATGCAATGAAAGAGTCATCATCTTCCCAGGTGAACTGGGGCAAACCAAGGTTTAGTCTCCTTTCATTGCCAGGGAGAGACTGATGGTTGCGGCTAGAAACTATGCGAAAGTTGGCAGTTCTAGCTTCCTTGAGCTTTCAGGTTTGTCCAAGTGAAAGTCAAGGAGTGTGAACCCAGGTAAATGAAATGTTTACCACTAAAGAAGCTACCATGGATTTGAAACCACTGAGGTGCATAGCACTTTCACAGGAAGCATGCCATTCTGCAGAGGCACAATCTTCTCTGTGAATGGCTGTGAAACGTAGGTTAGCTCATTTAAATTTTAGGCTAAACATGCAAGAGGGAGATTTTACTGAGATGGATAGTGGTTACATCCACAGCATTCAGTAACTATAATAAGAAACAGATATGTCACTCTAGAGAATTTGGGCTTTGCCTTGTTTAGTATAGGAGTTTATAATATTTTATAGTGATTGCAGCTGCAAACACTACTCCATAGTAGTTAGCATAGTATCTGCCATTAGCTATGAAGAGGAAGATTTGAACGGTGAATGGAACAACTGGAGGATTTGTTTCTAAGAATAAATATATTCTAATAAATATACATTCTTAAGGAGAATCTAACTATAGCAATAGCTTCAGAAAATGAAAATTTTGTGAGTTTTGAAAACTGAGTGATTGTAAATCAAGATCTCTTAAGTTTTCTCTCTGTAAATCTGATTTTATAGTTTGAAATTAGTTCTCAAAGTAGTCTATGACATGGTGATGCTTTAAATTTTACAACAAATGTCCTATAAATGCTAAGAAAGTTTCAAATTTGTAAGATTCAGCAAAATAATGATCTTACCATGTTGACGGGATTGGATAGTTTGTTGTTGTTAATAGGTATTAAGCACAAACAGATGGACTGTCCTAAAGGAATAAATGAAGAAGGAAAAATGTGTTCAAAAAAAGAGGTGCAAAAATATATTGTTAATTAATATAGTACTAACAAGCACAGTCTTATGACTTTGCCAAATGGAATCTACAAATATATAGACTACAGAAATTCAGCAGGTTCATTTATTCAATATTTAGCAGATACTGTGTTGGCTATGATGTGCTAGGATGTAGTAGGTGCTGGGAGTAAAAAGAAAAAAAATTAAATGTGGTTCCTGCTTTCAAGAAGCTCACATATAGGCAAATAAACATGGTGGCTGCCATAATTACATGTGAACCAGTGTTCAAAGAGAGTAAGAAAAGGGCCGGGCGCGGTGGCTCAAGCCTGTAATCCCAGCACTTTGGGAGGCCGAGATGGGCGGATCACGAGGTCAGGAGATCGAGACCATGCTGGCTAACACGGTGAAACCCCGTCTCCACTAAAAAATACAAAAAATTAGCCGGGCGAGGTGGTGGGCGCCTGCAGTCCCAGCTACTTGGGAGGCTGAGGCAGGAGAATGGCGTGAACCCAGGAGGCGGAGCTTGCAGTGAGCTGAGATCCGGCCACTGCACTCCAGCCTGGGCGACAGAGCGAGACTCCGTCTCAAAAAAAAAAAAAAAAAAAGTAAGAAAAGCAGCTAAGTTTTCCTAAGGAAGTCAGGGAAGGGAAAGTAATGCTTGCAATGAGATTTGAGGAAGAATAAGATTAATAGTGTGGGGAGTAGGAGAGAGACAGAGTTCCAGAGACCTTGAGAAAGGGTGGTGTGTTTAGGGAACAGAGATCAGTAGGACATGGTTCAGTACAGGGTACTTTGAGGGGAAGGACGAGAAAAGAGTATAAAGACCTTGAAAAGCTTAGGTCGTGTAAGAGTAAGAAGTTTATTTTGGGGAATAGCTCAAAGAATCTTGGCAAACGACTCAAGAGTCTTGAGCAGAGAATTGACACAAAACCACTTTTGTGTTGAAAATATTTTCCTAAGAGCTTTGAAGTGTATGAGTTGGAGGGGCTGCACTTGGGGAAGAGTGGTTATTGCAGAGATGGTAGGAGAGGGGATGGAGGTAGGAGTGGAAGTCAGAATGCATAGCCTACTACAGCTCTATTTCTATCTTGTCTCAGCCTCGAATTTATGCTGGACTGAAAGTCAGTGGAACACCCTTTATACTGGCCCAATTCTCTTTAATCAGTCACAAGTTGTGAGGTGATATAAGTAACATTTACACAATTACAGGTAAAAATCCCAATAAAACAAACTCCATGGGGATTATAAATTATTTTAATTGTTTGAAATATTTTTACCTGTCCTAAGGTATTGCTGGGATAGAACTTATGAATTTTTTTCTCTACAAATATACATATACACAGGAGCAGTATGTGTAAGTTAGTTTAATTTAACAATGAAGCTTTTAAAATGTGGATAAATCTGTGCCAGTCACACACTGGAACATGTCCATTTAAGCTTCATTATTAATATAACAAACTAACATATAAAGGGTGTGTCTGAGGAAGTGAGCTAGGTGAGTGGCAAGTGATTGGCTGACTGTAAAGCAACTTACGATGGTGGGGGCACCTATGACAAAAACTCCTGTGAGGTCCTTTTATTGATGTTATAAATCAAAGTACTACTTTATTGAATGAGTTATTTTACACAATATGAACATCAATATAATTACAATTGTGGAAAAACATTTATAACAAAGATGGGCTCATTTGTGGCTCTTGTATCAATGAGAAGCCCAGCACAAACTCTCTATTAAATTGGTTATTTGTATTTAATAAGAATAACCAATAGTAGACTATGTACTTAGAAAGCATATCAAGTAGGATCAAAGCTTACAACAAATCAAATATTGACAGCTGGTTCAACCAGAAGTGGAGAATATGAGAACCAGAGACACTCAAAGAATACCTGTTTTAATTGGCTGAATCTCATTGAAGAATCCCAACCTGTTTAGTATTAACTGAGGGAAATGTATCTGATAATTAGAGGCAAATAACTGATTTTTTGGTGGGATCAATGCTGCATTTGAAAGAGAAGAATCAGTAGTATGTTAAATTGGATTGAACATCATAAAATTATATTTGAGTCATTGTGTTTACCATTATTTGCCTTTATTGTTACCTCTTCTATTTATTAAGTACTTTCTACATGTATAGTGCTGTGCTGAGTAGCCACCATTCACGACTTCATTTTGTCTCTACAAAGCTCAAATGGCAGTCAGACATTATTATTATCTCCACATTCAAATTAAGTTGAGGCTTAGAGAGGTTAAATGACCCTTTTGCTATACAGCTGAATCTAATATGAGAATGTTAGCACTAAAAGAAAATTTAGAGGTAATCCATTTTATCAAAAACTTAGATGCCTAAATAGTCAGGCAGATAACATAACACCAGGAGTTCATGCCTTATCCAAGGGGGACAGCTGCTATTCAGTGTATGCCTTTTGTTGCTACATGGGAATGTCGACCCGGTGTTGCCAATCTTATAATTGTTTAACAGAAATGAGGAATCAGAATTTGAATGTGATATTTCCCAATTTTAAAAACATGCTAGGCAAATAGAATATGTCCACAGGCTGGTTATGGCCAATGGGTCACCAGTTTGCAACCTCTGATGAAGTACAATTCCATTATTTTACAAATAAGACACAGAAAAGTGAAGTGAGCCACCCAGTGACTCACTACAAGTCAGGGATATATATATTTTTCCCCTTAAGATAATGTGAGATTATGTTACCAAAATATTTACGTTTTTCAGAAAAATGTTTTTAAAAATCGGTAGATTTTTGAAATGCATATTAAAATTGTTTATTTCTTTGATAATCTATTAAAATTAATCCATGCTTGTAATGCTAATGCTTTTGGCATAAACATTTACAGATATATGCTTTTCTTTCTGCTGATTGTTTTGGCTTGATTATGTTAAAAAGAGCTTTAATTAAGTAATATAATTTGGATAATAAAATTTCTAAAAAAAAAAAAAAAACTATGGATTGACTTTATTTTTGTTTAATAGATGTTCCAGGAGCAGAATGAATTCTAACTACAAATTTTCTAATACTCTTCATTTTTCATCTGCTCTAAAAATTGGACAAATAAGTTAGGGAATCATTTCCCAAAACAATTAAGAAACTTTACACTTTCACTCCAAGATTTTTCATTGTGGACCATAAATATAAAGCTATCTACAGGTTCACTTTGAACAATTTTCTCCCTTCTTTGTTTCCTCTCTGATAGTAAAAAGATTGCCCTTCTGAGAACTCATTGGTCCTTCATCCATTGCAGGGGTGTTAAGGAATCAGGGAGGGCTAACTCCACGAATGACACTGGCTGGGGATCCTGCATGTGTGTAGACATGGATTTATGAAATAGAGTGGGAAAAAAGAGGAAGTGTCACTCTTCTGTCATTCCTTTTTTTTTTTTTTTTTGAGACGTTGCTCTTGTTGCCGATGCTAGAGTGCAATGGCACCATCTCGGCTCACTGCAACCTCCGCTTCCGGGGTTCAAGCGATTCTCCTGCCTCAGCCTCCCGAGTAGCTGTTATTACAGGCATGTGCCACCACACCTGGCTAATTTTGTATTTTTAGTAGAGATGGGGTTTCTCCATGTTGGTCAGGCTGGTCTTGAACTCCCGACCTCAGGTGATCGCCTGCCTCAGCCTCCCAAACTGCTGCTATCACAGGTGTGAGCCACCGTGCCCGGCCTGTCACACCCATTTCTTAAGAGAAGTCCATGGAGTCAAAGAACAGAGTGGTAAATTGGTGGGGCCATTTCCCAGTGAGCCCTCACCTGTGGTCTCACTGAGTTATGTGATTCTTGATCGCAGGAAGTCAATCTTGCCTGCCATTCCACTTTGTAGATGGGTCTCAGCATTTCCCTCTTACAGGTTGCATGGCTTTTAATACTACAAATGTTGTTTAATGTCTTCAGTAAGCCCTCTATAGTGAAAATTCTCTTCACCTGCAATTTCTCTTTCATTTACTACACAATCACAGGCTTGGCAGTAAACCTAATTGATTTGCCATGAAGGTTGGAGAAGGCAGATGGAATCCAGAATTTCCAGATTCTTAGAATTTTATTGACTTGGAGTTGAGCGTTTCAAAAGATCAGCTTGTATCTCAGTGCTTATTTGCTTTTTATTTTCATTTTGCCACAGTGTATTTTTAAAACTTTTTATTCTGAAATAATGTTACATTCCCAAAAAGTTGCCCAAAGAGCCCATGATGGATTTTCAAAATGAAGGTCATAAAAAAAATCCATAAGTTATTTTCCTATCTTATTTATGTCATCTGCTCAATGCAATTATTACAGGTTTTTACCAAGTTTAAACCCCTAAAATATTGACTTATACATTAACAAGAAAAGCAAACCATCATAGCAATAATATGTGGTCATGCAAATGCATATTTTTTTTATTGACTGAGGTGAGGTAGGATATCCAGGGTGACTTGCCTTTAATAGATTCTCAAGAAATATTTGTTGACTGGTTTATTTAGTATAGTAGGAAAGATTTGCTGATTTATCTTCCCTCTTTAATTGAGAATTACTTCTTAATAATGGCCTAATTTGTACTTCAATGTTAGGAAGAACTTACCAAGCGCTAGTTCAAGTGTGTGGTCTTTCTAACCTAGAGTTTATTTTGGATAGCAATCCCCAGTGACCTTTGTCAAATAATATGACGCTTGCTCTCCAGGACATTCTCCTCAAAGGCTGGAGTGGTACTTAAATATTTCTAACTTCTTTTTAGTATCCTATTATAAATTGATCATCTACTTATTTATCTAAATCTTTTCAAACCTGAGCTGCTTGACTCATCTCAAAGAGTGACTATACTCTGTTTTACAGCATTAGGGATAGCTTGGTTTTCGTTGTCCTATGCCTGCCCTCCTTCATATTTTAAGGACTTCCACATATGTTTGCACATTGTAACTTTTATTCTATTCTCGAAGGGACAGAGAGCATACTCCAATCATGACCATATTTTCTTACTATCCATTTAACATTTTTTTTTTGAGACAGAGTCTCGCTCTTGTCGCCCAGGCTAGAGTGCAGTGGCGTGATCTCAGCTCACTGCAACCTCCGCCCTCTGGGGTGAAGTGATTCTCCTGCCTCAGCCTCCTGAGTAGCTGGGACTACAAGCGCGTGCCACCACATGTGACTAATTTTTTGTATTTTTAGTAGAGACGCGGTTTCACCGTGTTAGCCAGGATGGTCTCCTTTTCTCAGAACTTTTAGTAGCTTAGATTTCCTTCTCTCAACAAACTGGGGAGTTGCTATAATGCAGGACCTCTGTGTTAACATGCTGAGGAGTGAATTAAAAGATCTGGAGACATTTCATTAGAGGTTATCTGGGGAGAGTGTAATATTGGCCTATCACATTGGTCAGCAGCCTGTTTGTAACCCCTGTCTCTGGCAGAGCTTAGTTTTTCCTATTGGAGTCATTCAAAATCTTTCTAGTTTCTTAACATTTTAGTCACAGTTTGGCTTTTCTGATTTCTCTGTAATTTCTGGGAAATCTGTCAATTCCTCATCTTAATAAAGAGTCCATGAGTAGAAGCAACATTCTAGTTGCTTCCACTAGTTGCATTCTGGTAGGGCCTTACGATTCTGAGAACTTTTGAGATATCAGTCCACATTTTTTACATTCTTCAATTTATCTGAGCCAGAGTGGAGCTGCCTTTGGAGATTAAGTAGAATGTACTGATATCCATTGCGTTTTCCCATACCCTGCCATTTGTTGTTTTAGCCTAATCCAATTACACCAAGATTTATTGCTTGTGCATCATGTGAAAGCCCTATGCTAATTGCTGCAGGGGTTACAAGAGTGAATTAGACAGTTTCTGCCCTCAAGCAGTTTATGATCTTGTGGGATGAAAGACATGGCAATTATACCAAAGCTATAATATACAGACAAAAATAAGTATAATTTCTGTTTCCATTTTTATATCTTACTTGGGTTAAATTTATCTAAGGCTTTCTAATCAAAGCTCTGTGAAATAAAGGAGGATAAGAAGAGGAAAAGCAAAATCTCCAGGCTGACTATACTCATCAGTCGCTGTGAATAAGCTGGCTCCTAAGTATGAGGTCCAGATGTTGGATTTATATCACAGCTCAGTGAATGACAAAAATCAGAGTACTATGTCTTTTATTGCTTCACTATTTATATATAACCTATGATGAAGCATTAACCTTCTTTGGCTAATATTTCCTGCCCCAAAAGACCACTAGCAGGCACACAACTATGCACAGCTGGAAGAAGCATATCCTGAAATTCATGACAGTAAAACAGGTTGTCTTTCAACTGTCTCTATGCCACATAATGGAATATAACAGAGATAATACAGGAATTGTTACAATGCAGCTTAGTGAAGACAGCCGTGATACACAGGGCCTTGTCTTTAAAATCTTTCTTTTAAAATTATTTATTTTCAATAAATTAATTCATGAAATCTTATAACTTACTCCTATGAAAAATGCAACAGTTAATGATTTCCCAACTTAGATTGGAGAAACTAAGGCACAAAGCAAGCAGCTAATTTCTTTGAAATGCCCAGTTACCAGTTAATTGCTTTGGAATGCCCAGTTAGTCTCTTAGCCAATGTTACTAATGACTAATTCTTGGTTCTTGATGACAGTTCCTCCCCAGCTCAAACATGTTCTCAGCAGATCATGAAGGACTCTGACCAATAAGTACGTCTCTCCTTGTTCCATTAGAGATGCCTTAGAAGTCTTCAAGGTCACCGTTTGTTTGTATATATCTTTGACATCATCTTTTTGGACTGTACTTGAGGCAGTTACCTCATAGTGAGCAAGGAGAGATTCTTGACTGTATCAACACATCAGCAACTGTTACCGAAATACCACAGACTCAGGCTCTCCCATGAGGCGTCTCTGGCCAAGAGGATTGCTGAAATGAGGATTGTGAGGAAGATGAGAAAGCCAATGTTCATATGAACTAAGCTTTATTTCTAATAAAAGAAAGAAAAACAAGAACAAAACATTGACTGCAGTTCAAAATCCAGCTTGTTTTCTTTACAGAGGCCATTTGTTTTAAGTTTGTCCATACAAACTCACATATTTTCTCCCTAGCTTATTGTCACATACTTTAAGAAGACAAATTATTTCCTTCTGATTTTTTCCGCCTTTTCCATGCTATTCTCTCTGCTTTGAACTAGCCATAATACTGTGGACTGAGGCATGATATTTATCCTTATCAGGCGCAGCAAATGATGCCAGGTTTATCTGGTATATCTGTTTCTCCAAGTTCTGTCTTCATCATATTTTACTTAGGAATGCAGGGAAGTTTTTCCGATCTGATTCCGTCTGCATGGAAAAGTGAGAGCTGGGAGTTGAGGTCGCAGGAGTTATTTGGCCCTTTCTCAGTGGTGTGCTGGAGCCAGCTGGCACTGGCTTGCAGGAACTGATTGTGCTCATCTCTTCTCAACTCTGCATTCAGTGATGTCATGCTGGTAGCTTGAAATTGACCATGATGGGGGTATTTACACCATGGAAAGTGCAAATGCTACCAATCAAGTCCTTTTTTTTTTTTTTAATTTTTCTGGAGAGCTGGTTTACCAGCACATCATTTCCCTTTGTTTGTCTTTACCTAAACCCAGAGGATTTCTGCCAGTGTCCATTAAAACGTCACCACACTTCTGGCATATTGTCAGCATAAACTGGCAACCCACAATGAGTTAGAAAGAGACAAATTCTCTCCACCTGTCTCATCATCAAAAGATAGCTTTGGGACAGGGCTTTATCTGTCCCATAATCTCCATGATGCAACTCTGTAAAGCTCCATCATATAATTACTGATTTGTGACAAAAGTGTACTTTCTAAGTAAATGCAGCCTCAAGGTAATCTATGATTGCCTTGGAGCCACTTCTAACCAGATTACTCCCACTAGATCTCCTGTTCCTAGACGGAACTTAGAAGCCATTCTGCTTCCAACTTTGGTACATACAAAGTTGTTAGCTACAATGGAAGCTTTTTGTAAAACTGTTTTCTTTTTTTTTTTTTTTTTTCTCTCACTCTGTCGCCCAGGCTGGAGTGGCGCAATCTTGGCTCACTGCAACCTCCGCCTCCCAGGCTAAAGCGATCTTCCCACCTCAGCCTCCCAAGTAGCTAGGATTATAGGCACAGGCCACTAGCCTGGCTAACTTTTGTATTTTAGTAGAGACAGGGTTTCACCTTGTTGTCCAGGATGGTCTTGAACTCCTGAGTTCAAGTGATCTGCCTGCCTCGGCCTCCCAAAGTACTGGGATTACAGGCCTGAGCCACCTTACGACTTCTGTGATCCTAAGGGCTTCAAGAGCATCAGGGATCCCAGCCCTGCCATTGATCTTAAAGACAAAATTAACAAGAAAATCCCATTATCTCAATTCAGTGTTCCAGTTAATCAAGGTTCTACTGTACTATGCTCCATCACTTTTCTGAGTAATTAAAGCCCTCAAGCAGATTAAATAAGCAGAGATTAGTGTGCCTTTAGTATGTGAGAAGTTTGAGTGGTTTAAACCCTGGAGGCTGCGCACCTTCCTGAGATTTTTTTCCTTGGTGCCTTTGATAACATCTCAGTAGCATCAATGATGAAGGAGAAGTCACTTGGCAGAAATCAAGAGAGCAGGAAATGTAAGAGTGTCTCTTGGTAGCTGTCAGGACAGCATTTAAGAGCAGAGTTATTCATCCCTCCCACCCTTGGGGAATTCTAGAAATAGCTGAATAAGGGTCTTTGAGGAAAGTCTCTTGGTCCCCAGTCATGGGTGGGAGCAGAGTTTGAGAGGCCATAATTGTACTGCCAGGTTACTGTATTCCACGGAACCTGATTTTAAGTTCTCATTGTGTGAAACAACAGAGGCATAAAAATGTGGAATCTGGACTGAATCAAACATTTTTTTAATTGTTAGTTAAGTCCCTAACAATAATTTACCCATTCATTCATATTTCAAGACTTTAAAAAGCAAAGAAATATCCAATGATTTAAAATCCTCTTCTGAAGAAAAGTGAACAAATCTGTAGGGACCTCTGAATTGATATTCTACGCATGATATAATTTTGTCATTTGAAAAAAATCAACAGCCAGAATACAGAGTACTTTTTCAATTTTTTAAAAGGCTACACTAAAAATTCACTGTCCATTTTATGAGGCCAGCATCATCCTGATACCAAAGCCTGGCAGAGACACAACAACAACAAAAAAAACAAAAACAGAATTTTAGACCAATATCCCTGATGAACATCGATGCAAAAATCCTCAATAAAATACTGGCAAACTGAATACAGCAGCACATCAAAAACCTTATCCACCATGATCAAGTGGGCTTCATCTCTGGAATGCAAAGCTGGTTCAACATACACAAATCAGTAAATGTAATCCAGCATATAAACAGAACCAAAGACAAAAATGACATCATTATCTCAATAGATGCAGAAAAGGCCTCTGACAAAATTCAACAGCCCTTCATGCTAAAAACTCTCAATAAACTAAGTATTGATTGGACGTATCTCAAAATAATAAGAGCTATTTATGATGAACCCACAGCCAATATCATACTGCATGGGCAAAAACTGGAAGCATTCCCTTTGAAAACTGGCACAAGACAGGGATGCCCTCTCTCACCACTCCTATTGAACATAGTGTTGGAAGTTCTGGCCAGGGCAATCAGGTAGGACAAAGAAATAAAGGGTATTCAATTAGGAAAAGAGGAAGTCAAATTGTCCCTGTTTGCAGATGACGTGATTGTATATTTAGAAAACCCTATCGTCTCAGCCCTAAATCTCCTTAAGCTGATAAGCAACTTCAGCAAAGTCTCAGGATACAAAATCAATGTGCAAAAATCACAAGCATTCCTGTACACCAATAACAGACAAACAAAGAGCCAAATCATGAGTGAACTCCCATGCACAATTGCTTCAAGGAGAATAAAATACCTAGGAAGCCAACTTACAAGGGATGTGAAGGATCTCTTCAAGGAGAACTACAAACCACTGCTCAATGAAATAAAAGAGGACACAAACAAGTGGAAGAACATTCCATGCTCATGGATAAGAAGAATCAATATTGTGAAAATGGCCATACTGCCCAAGGTAATTTATAGATTCAATGCCATCCCCATCAAGCTACCAATGACTTTCTTCACAGAACTGGAAAAAACTACTTTAAAGTTCATATGGAACCAAAAAATAGTCTCGTTTGCCAAATCAATCCTAAGTCAAAAGAACAAAGCTGGAGGCATCATGCTACCTGACTTCAAACTATACTACAAGGCTACAGTAACCAAAACAGCATGGTACTGGTACCAAAACAGAGATACAGACCAATGGAACAGAATAGAGCCCTCAGAAATAATACCACACATCTACAACCATCTGATCTTTGACAAACCTGACAAAAACAAGAAATGGGGAAAGGATTATCTATTTAATAAATGGTGCTGGGAAAACTGGCGAGCCATAAGTAGAAAGCTGAAATTGGATCCCTTCCTTAAACCTTATACAAAAATTAATTTAAGATGGATTAAAGACTTAAATATTAGAGCTAAAACCATAAAAACTCTAGAAGAAAACCTAGGCAATACCATTCAGGACATAGGCATAGACAAGGACTTCATGTCTAAAACACCAAAAGCAATGGTGACAAAAGCCAAAATTGACAAATGGGATCTAATTAAACTAAAGAACTTCTGCACAGCAAAAGAAACTACCATCAGAGTGAACAGGCAACCTACAGAATGGGAGAAAATTTTTGCAATCTATCCATCTGACAAAGGGCTAATATCCAGAATCTACAAAGAACTCAAACAAATTTACAAGAAAAAAACAAACAACCCTATCAAAAAGTGGGTGAAGGATATGAACAGACACTTCTCAAAAGAAGACATTTATGCAGCCAACAGACACATGAAAAAATGCTCACCATCACTGGCCATCAGGGAAATGCAAATCAAAACCACAATGAGATACCATCTCACACCAGTTAGAATGGCCATCATTAAAAAGTCAGGAAACAACAGGTGCTGGAGAGGATGTAGAGAAATAGGAACCCTTTTACACTGTTGGTGGGACTGTAAACTAGTTCAACCATTGTGGAAAACAGTGTGGCGATTCCTCAAGGTTCTACAACTAGAAATACCATATGACCCAGCCATCCCATTACTGGGTATATACCCAAAGTATTATAAATCATGCTGCTATAAAGACACATGCACACATATGTTTATTGTGGCACTATTCACGACAGCAAAGACCTGGAACCAACCCAGATGTCCATCAGTGATAGAATGGATTAAGGAAATGTGGCACATATACACCATGGAATACTATGCAGCCATAAAAAGGGATGAGCTCATGTCCTTTGTAGGGACATGGATGCAGCTGGAAACCATCATTCTGAGCAAACTATCACAAGGACAGAAAACCAAACACCGCATGTTCTCACTTATACGTGGGAATTGAACAATGAGAACACTTGGACACAGGAAGGGGAACATCACACACTGGGGGCTGCCTTGGGTGGGGGGGAGGGTGGAGAGGGGAGGGATAGCATTAGGAGATACACCCAATGTAAATGACGAGTTAACAGGTGCAGCACACCAACATGGCACATGTATACATATGTAACATATGTAACAAATCTGCATGTTGTGCCCACATACCCTAGAACTTAAAGCATTATAAATAAATAAATAAATAAATAAAAATAATAAAATAATAAATAAAAATCTAAAAAAAAAATTCACTCTCTTTGAACCACTGTGGATGAAACCTATATGACCTTGCACAGTTACATTTTTGCAGAATTGGCTTTGTGAAAGAAATATCAATTTATTTTTTGAATAAACTAGAATAAACATTGACTTGGAAATAACTCATTCACCCAATCAGCTAGCACAGGCAAAAATCTTCCTAATTTCTCCAGCTCTCTCTGTGATTTATCTTTTCAATGGGAACAATTTTGTTACACTGTGAGGTCCATGCTGACACAAATCATCTACAATTCCTTCCTTTACCAAGGGCCTGGACCTTTGAAATTACTCAGTAACAAGAAAACAATAAAGTAGATCCTGAAAATAATTTGAAAACAATAAAGTAGATCCTGAAAATAATTTCATAGGTAACATTTACATTAAGCCTGTCTTCAAACTTAGTTTTGAATGTAAATTCTAAAGTGACAAAGAAAGATTTACTCTAAAATTAGCTTTTTAATGATGCATTCATATGTAGGGTATGGTATTTATAAATATGCAAGTGACAACTATTTAATAAAACAGTTGGACTATTTTGGTAAGACTGAAACGGTGTATCAAATACAGGGTATCAATAGTTTGCAATCTAAGTGAAATGTATGGAGAAATAGAAAACCTCTAAGTCTTTAGTCCTGGCTAGGATTTTTGTTCAAGCAGAATCCTGCTATTTATAATCCTTAGAAGAGAAACTTTTTTTTACACAATTCATGTATGTCAATATCTTTTGCATAGGGTACTGTAAGAGATTTTTAAAAACACATTCCTCTTATCTTCTGAGGTTTTGATTTGTTTTCTTTCATATTTCTTCTTATCCTCCCACTAGTCTTTGTGCATATTCCCTTGGAGCAGACGTGTAGAAAGGACAGAGGGGTGTTTAGGTCTGTTACCTCAGTTGGCCCAGGAGTCCAATACTGCAGCCTCCTTCTCTGCTTAGGACAGCTGGCTGTGCCTGGTGTGGGGGAAGTCCTTTGTTCATTGGCTATGCTACACCCTCACTCTGGTTTGTCAGCTGTCTGGCAAATCTTTGTCCTTGGCCACAAGTGTCATTAGATGACAGCATATGAACGACTCAAGGCAAACACACCAGCACTCCTAGAAAAGCAGTTCTCAATTTGTGTTCTGTGGATGGTGAGTCATGCTAGTATACTAAGAACAGGGGTGAACAGAAAACACGGGGAAGAAGGGTAAAGGACACCCTCCCTGGTTCAAATTTGGAAAATACGAACTCTGGGCATTTTTGTTGGCTTGAATGGCAGCTGATGAAAATAAAGTGTCAACAAAATAAGAAGATAGTATTAAATTACTGGGAAAGTGTTTTTTCTCATGCCTACATGAGAAATAGACTTTACTATTTATGTACATCTTAAATTTTAGACATTAAAAATTACAGGAATGTAGCCAAAATTAAAAATAACCTGTGTTTTGTACTTTCTTGATGTGTAACTATAGAACATTTCCTTGACCTTCCTCTGCCCTCATGCTCAGTATTTAGTTACCATGGCTACCGCCAAGGCTCACTTTTTTTTTTTTTTCTGATGTGAATGGATAACAGTGCCATATGAAGGACAAACTGAAGGCTGAACATGCAAACTCAGAGTGTAGTCTTGTTATAACATGCAACTTTCTTGAGTTAATCTGTTGTGTTTTGCAATATACATACTTATTATTTTGCTACACTTGTCCTCCATTTTGAACTTTTCCTCCTAGGTTCACATCAAACCACAAGACAGCAATCTGTTTTTGTGCTTTTCCCTTGGCCCGCAGAGAGCTTACTTCCCTGCTTAAGGACCAACAGGCATACCATCAGCTGGGAAATGCTCAGTCCTCAAAACCTGCACCTCTGTCCTAATCCACAGCCATTTGTCTTTGCATGTTTCTAATTTCTTATGATCTTAGCAGTTATTCAGGATTAGGTCTAGTTAATCCTCAGATATGAGACCACTACTAATGCATGTCCCAAACTTTCTTTTATTTTTGAAATTTGTTTAAATGTCTGTTTTGTAGACCAGTTTTCGCAAGAGAAGTCATTGGGGTGTGAGCTGTTATTATATATATATTTATGATGTCTATTATACTATATACATATAATATTTGTTATAATTATTTCATTTTGTTATTTTTTTCTATTTTTGGATATGATTTATAATACACCTAAAACATACGGAGAGTAGCATAACACTTATAATTTATAAATACATATACATGTTTTGGGATAAGTGATTAACTTTTTTATTTATCAACTATCAAACAAATTTGAAAACCACTGTGTTAGTCTTTTCTCACACTGCTATAAAGAAGTACCTGAGACTGGGTAATTTATAAACAAAAGAGGCTTAACTGATTCACAGTTCTGCATGTCTAGGGAGGCCTCAGGAAGCTTACAATCATGGCAGAAGAGGAAGCAGGCATGTTTTACTTGGCAGCAGGAGAGAGAAGTGAAGGGGGAAGAGCCCCTTATAAAACCATCAGATCTCGTGAGAACTCACTCATTAACATGAGAACAGCATGGGGGAAAATGCCCGCATGATCCAATCACCTCCCACCAGGTCCCTCTCTCAACACTTGGGGATTACAATTTAAGATGAGATTTGGGTGGGGGCACAAAGCCAAACCATATCAACCACTCTCTTAGACTGTGACATTCTTGAGGAAAGCAGCATGCTTTATTTTTGTGTGTGTGTCTTTGCATCCGGCATGGTGCTGGTGTGCTTGTTATGCAGTATCGTGGGATACAAAAACAAGTTTGTGAAATGAAATATAACCCATAGTTTTCATGCTGAGAAAGCCTGGGGGTTAATAGTAAAAGATTAGTATCATATTTCCTTGATTTCATTTCTACCTGAACTATTGTAGAAACTTCTCTTCACTTTCTGCCAGGTTAATTTAAGAGGTGGTCCCCAGGGCATGTTCCTTAGGCCTTCCAAACACTGTTATGCTGCCTTTGAAGATTTGTTGATGCCTCTGCTACCTCTGCTGGTTCCAACAGTGACCATTTAGGAGTGCCCCAAATCCACTTCCTGTCTCCTGCATAGCCAGTTCTTACAGAGCCTTTCCTGGTGTGCTTCTGTTTCTATTTACACCTGCTAGGGTCCTCAGCTTTGGCTGCATGCCTGTGGAGGCATCCTGAGGAACACATTCCCTGCTATGCACAACATTCCTTCTCCCCTTGGAAAGTAACATTGACCTTGGATCAAACTTGTAGTTGGAGCACAGCTTCTTCTTGTTGGACAATTCCTCTCCGGGAGGTTTCTTGGACCACCCTACACAAAGAGTTGGCCTCTTGCTTCCACCCATCCGCCTTGCATTTCTGTTTGCCATCCAGGTTTGTCCAGATTGGACCCAAACTCAATTGGTTTTGGAGGATAGGTGGATAATAAACAGTGATGCTGGCAGAGTAGTTGTGTATTAAACCCCTAAGAACTAAAAATTCTCCCTTCCTCTTTTTTTCTAAATTGAAACATGAAACTCTTGGTGTAGCTTTTGTTTTTCCCCTTAGGTACACAGAAGAATTTCTCTGCAATAACAAAAAAACATAGTACAAACATAGTCATAAATACATGGCAATTGACTCTTAGTCTCAGCGCTCAAGAGGTAATAGTGAGTAATAAGGATTGTGGTAAACTAGCTAGTAAATGCTCCATGTAAATGGGTAAGCTACTACCCAACTCCAGCTAAATGTAACTATGCAGGACTAAAGGTCAAGTGGTGCCAAATACTCTAACTTTTTCAACAAAATCTAAATAGGTTATTTGTGAAATCTGATACAAAAATGTCTCATTAAACCCACACATACTGAAACCATATCTGCAAAGAAGGTTTGGTCAGTTGGGCATCATTTTGTAATCCACAAGTCTAAACTCTCAAGCAGGGACCCTGCTGGAAAATGAATGATAACGTGACATATAATCCTTTCATGGAAATAATTACCGTTAATATTTTTATCCAACCAAGGCAAATATTTCTAGTTTAACTGTGGGAAGGCAGAGTTGCTGGTTGAAATAGGTAGATATTCAGGGGCTGAGGCTTCTTTGCAATTTTCTGGACCTAACTTAGTCCTACTTTGTCCTAGAGCATTGTTTCTCCATGTGTGGTCCTGGGACTAACAGCATCAGCATCACCTGGAAACTTGTGAGAAATGCAAGTTCTCAGGCCCCACCCCAGTCTCACAAATTCAGAAACTCTGGAGGTGGTGACCAATAATCTGCTAGCAAGCTCTCCAGGGGATTCTGAGATGCACTGAAGCTTGAGCACCACTGCCCTAGGCTTTTAGAGGGAGCTTTTCCACTTGCAATATGCTCCTGGGGCCCTGCAGGCTGGTATAGTCTTGGTACTCCTGCTCCTCCACCCTCAACACCGGGTTTTAGGAGCAATGATATGCCTGATATGTGAACCATGGGTTCAGCTTGGCTTTCCAAGAAAGGAATATTGGACTGAGGAGGCTGGCACTTAGCAAAGAAAGGGGGATTTGGGAATTAAGTATGTTCAAAGGGAAGAGGAGGAAAAAGATATTCTGCAGTATTCTTCTTCTCCTCCCTCTGCCAGGGCTTATTTCACAAAGAAGAATAAGCTATTGATATGATTTAAAGAAAGACCTTCCTCACTCTTCCTTCAACCCACCCTCTTTAAAAATGGCTACTTCTATTTTAATTTCAATCAAAGATCCTCTAGTGTTAACAAACAAAGACACTGAGGAATATACAGTTACAATAGTCATGGTGCTATGTGATTTAAATTTAACCAACTTGATTTCTCAGCACCATTCTGTGATTCTGGAAGAGTGAGAGTTCAAAAGGATATGAGGGGTCATATTTGGGCTTGGGGCACATTTCGAGGAAGTGAGGGGTAGAGAGACCTCTTCAAAAGCAGAATATCATTGGGATTTCATTTTAAAATTTTAGGAAAAGCATAGAAGAGGAGCACAGATGGGAAAATAAGAAATGGGTCTAAAGGAAGGCGGTGGGGAGGGGCAGAGAGAGAGAGGCAATGGATAGCTTTGGGGCAGAGTACTCCTGGACCATTCCCTCTTCCTGAGAGGTCCTCACCAACCTCCTCTGAGAGGAGCTGTAGAGTCATTTCATTGTTAGAAAGACTGAAACTCTGGCCGCCTCCAGGCCCCATATGAGTCTTACTTCTTTCTTTTCTTTTTCAAAGTCAGAAAAAGAAGAATAGCGATGAGACTTAAAGGAAAATTTCTTTGCATGCATAGCCTGAAAGTCCTATACTACTTTATAGTTTATAAAACCGTAACCAGTATCATATTTCAAAGTCAAGATACATGTAAAACTCAGGGGCACAAGTCTAATAATTTATTTTTTATGACTGAATTCAACTTTGCTCTTTATTTACCTGTCCTATACTCCTTCCTTGCAATCCTTGCCAGAGGTAGAGAACTTAACCTATATATTTTCTGGTAAAATTTTATCTGGTGATTATTTTGTTGTTGTTACATTCAATATGTATAAGTCAATCCTAGACCAAATCAAAATTCCATTACCGTCTTTCCTTTGCCTTCTCCCAAGCTCTCCTCCTCTATATCTTGGGGTATCACACAAACACTGAGCATCAGTGTTAGGGAGTAGGAGGGAAGTTTACTAGCATGGTAGTCTGGTGGAAGTAGTGGGGGAAGCACATTCAGTATCTAGTTTAGACTGCTTTCCCTGCTGCCATCAGGACTGGTTACATAATTTGGGGGGTCCCATGCAAAATAAAAATGTGGGGCTGCTTGTTCAAAAATAAGAATTTCAAGATAGCTACAGCAGAACATTAAACTGAGTGCAAGGCCCTGTGTAACTGTAATGGGTCAAATGCCTGTGAAACCCATCCTGCCTGTATTATCTGCTGTCATCTCTCAGCTTGGCCTCTGTTGAAGTAGTGCCTATGGTTCTTTCTTGTAAAATGCCCCTATTTCTACTGCTGTCTTGGAATCCCACCATAATTCACATAAAGGCTGCAGAGTCCTTCAAACGTAGCTGTGCCTTCCATTTCAGCCCCAGTTTGGGTGATCTGCTTGAAGCTGTCTGCCTTGGTGGCTCTCCTGTTAGCGTATCAGCTGCCTCTCCAAGCTACCTTCCACCTTTGTTGAGCACATGGCCACTTCTGTATCTCCTCTATATACTTAGTGGGCATTCATCACTATCACCTCCTTTCTACAGTCACATATAGCTAGAACTGTATTTCCTGTCTGCATATCCCATGGCATGGCTAATGTCAGCGGAATCCTACTCTCAAATTTTAGCCATGAAACAGAATGTCAGGTTCTTCCACTTCAGATTCCTCAAACTTTGTGGGAGAACCCTTTTATCTTCATGTCCTCCTTCAGTTTATCTGGAAGAGAAGAAGTGGCACTTTTTTTTTTTAACTAGAGGACAGAATGAGGAGTGGCAGAAACCATTTCTATTTCTCCCAGATTAAATACACTCATCATTTTTGTCACATAGTCTCGATCAGGGTTGGCAAACTAAGAGCTAAGAGTCAACTCCAGCCACACCCATTCATGTATGTATTGTTTGTTTCTGCTTTTGTGCTATAGTGATACGGTTGAGTAGATGCAACAGAGACCATATGGCCTGCAAAGCCTGAAATATTTAATGTTTACCTCTTAAAGAAAACATTTGCCAACCCCTGTGCTAGATGCTCACAGTTGAAAGTAAAGTAGTTTTGTCCCTGGTGCTACCTATATGAGGATATTGAGAGGCATTTGATGATTCCAGTAGTTAATCTACCATTGGTTAATGCTTCTTGCCTTAATATTTCTAGTAAATATTTTCACATACATATGGAGAGTAGAACAGGCATTATGATTTCACATACACACACTGTGGGTAGTACATCCAATGCTTTATTGTCGTCATTTTACAAATGAGGACATTGTGGGTTGGAGAGTTAAGTAATTTGTCCAGCATTACAGAATAAGTGTGTGGGGTTAGGGATGCAGCTCCTTTGATTCCTTGGGGTTAATGGCAAACATCTCTAGAAGGATTCAGCATGTTAAGGAAACAAATGCTAAGGATGTTGATGTATGAGGTGATGAGACACCTTAAGGTCCAATGTGGAGTTGGGTGTGTGCTGAGGTAGGGTGGCTGGAGGGTAGAGAAGATAGTAGTCTAAGGGCCATTATGTATTTGAAAAAATTATTCCAAAAGGCGATGACTCATTTTCTTATATACTTCCTGCCCACACTGAGTCTGAAACTTCTGCATTGTGGCATGACATTTTAGATAAAATAAATTTCTAGTGTACCTTAATTAGTTCATCACAAAGCTCTTCAAGTTTATGGCTCTTGCCAGCCTTTGCATTCACATAGCAACTAAGTTTATGCTGATTGTTTGACAGTATTCAGAGTCTCTTAACACAGTATCAGAGTGATAAACATCTTTAAACATCAAATAAACATCTTTGACAATCATGTAGTTTCAGTTGCATTCACAGGATGTGTTTTAATAGGAATAATTTTTATATTTCTCCTTTCTTGGTTTATGTAGTGGCTATGCCTGTTTTCAATTTAGGCTCTATGTGCTTTGATCTAATCTAAGACAAGGGATCTCAGGGCCAATTAGAAGAGACAGAAGTCAGGAGGACTTCAAAAAAGACACAACTTGACTTCATACATTACAACTGATTTTAAGTTATTCTTTTATGTTATGAAATGTTCTAGGGATTTGAAAGTAAAGGCATTTAAAGGATACCTGAATACAGTTGAAGTGTGTGCAGGCAATTAGAACACATGAAGTCATCAGCAGCCCACAGATGGGGTGATCTGTGCCGTATCTCATTTTTTTTCTTTGTCAGCATAAAGCAATGATATCATCCAAATCACAGCATGTCTTTCACCCTGTGGAGGTTAACTTGTTTTATGAACATTGACCATCAATTGGGATTTGCCTCACCTTTCTGGAAAATGCAATAAAGTTGAGAATATTTGCTATATAAAGACAAACATTTTTCCATCAGGAAGTTTTGTATGGTTGGCTTAATAGAATAATTAATCCACAGACTAGATTTTTTAAAAATTCAGTTACTTTCAAAAAACAGTTCTACTGATCAAGTTGTCATAAAATTGTTCTGTTTCTGTTTCTGGAGTCTTAGTGACTTTTCCAATCCAAGAAGTTAAAAGTCAAGACTGTGAGGGCAAAGTTACCCTTCAGCTCCTTTGAAAACCTCAAGTATTGAGGAGTAGAAAGACAGCGTGAGGAAGAAGTGAGGGAAGAGAATGCAGTCTTAGTAGAAAGAGTTATTGCACAAATAAGAGAAAAATTTTATTGAAATAGTGGGATTCTTTATCATTTATTATTGTTTGAGACTTCTTGGGGGATGCTATGCCCTGTGACTAAACTTATTTCAGCCCATGACAAGGTGGCTATAAATGCATTTGTATTGCAGTATTCTTGATGTGATGGCAAAAGCTTCCATTCAGACTTCTTGCACATGGAGAATCCAAACAGACCTGTGTTGTAGCTCAGGCTTTCCCAGGTGCTGGCCATATTGTTTGGGCAAATGGCTACAACTAGCTAAGCCTTACTTTCCTTGTAAGAAGTATGATTATAGTACTTGCTTTACCAGGCTGTTATCAGTGTGTCAGGAAATGTTTGGTGCAAAAGTAATTGTGGTTTCAGACCATGAATTTTAAATCATTAAAACTAAACCAAACACATCTTTATTAATCAAAATAGGAATGATTACAATCAATACATTTTTGCCAATGAGAAATAAGTTTGTTTAATCCTGTAGCATAAAAATCCATGCTTCAGGATTCGATGAACTCTTGGAAAGCATTTTCTGGATCCTGCTGGTTGTGGAAGTGTTTTCCCTGCAAAAAGTTGTCAAGATGCTTGAAGGAGTAGTAGTAGGTTGGCAAGAGGTCAGGTGAATATAGCAGATGAGGCAAAACTTCGTAGCCCAATTTGATCAACTTTTGAAGAGTTGGTTGTGCAATGTGTGGTCCGGCATTGTTGTGAATAACTGGGCCCTTTCTCTTGACCAAGACCAGCTGCAGGCATTACAGTTTTCGGTGCATCTCATCGATTTGCTGAGCTTATTTCTCAGATGTAATGGTATCTCCGGGATTCGGAAAGCTGTAGTGGTTCAGACAGGCGGCAGACCACCAAACAGTGACCGTGACCTTTTTTTGGCGCAAGTTTGGCTTTGGCAAGTGCTTTGGAGCTTCTTTTCAGTTCAACCACTGAGCTGGCCGCACTGGTTGTCGTATAAAATCCACTTTTCATTGTGCATCACAATCAGGTCGAGAAATGGTTTATTGTTATTGTGCAGAATAAGAGAAGACAGCACTTCAAAATGACAATTTTTTTTTTATTTTCCCTCAGCTCAGGAGGCACCCACTTATCAAGCTTTTTCACCTTTTCAATTTGCTTCAAATGCTGAACAAGGTAGAATGGGAGAGGTTGAGTTCTTCAGCAACTTCTCGTGTAGTTGTAAAAGAATCAGCTTTGATAATTGCTCTCAATTGGTCATTGTTAACTGATAGCCAGCCACTGTGCTCCTCTTCTTCAAGGCTCTCATCTGCTTTGAAAACTTATTGAACTACCACTGCACTGTATGTTTGTTAGCAGTTCCTGGAACAAATGTGTTGTTGATGTTGCCAGTTGTCTCTGTTGCTTTACTACCCATTTTGAACTTGAACAAGAAAATCCCTCAAATTTGCTTTTTCTAACGTCATTTCCATAGTCTAAAATAAATAACAAGTAATAATTGATTACCAAAAGAGCAAGAAATATACATTAAAATGATGTATAACATAAACACATTTATTTAAGAATGTATTCCAATATCAAATGGCAAATTTCAACAATGCAAAAACCGCAGTTACTTTTGCACCAATGTCTATCTGGTGGTTAAGCCACAGCTCAGTGCATCATAAGCTCTTCAGTTAATGTCAGCTATTGTTATTGCAAACAAAGGTAATATTTAAGAATAATTCAGCAGATATAGACTGCTGAGATAATATCTAAGGTACTTGTCTTTCTGGCTACCAATAGGCCTGTTTTGTTAGTGGCAGGAAAATGGCTGATTCTTATTCAATTTTGAGCCTGATGAAACACAGGAAGAAATTCTAGTCCTGGCTAACTAGGAATCTGGTAATTTTCCAGACATTTAGAAACTTTAATTAAACTAAATGGTGACATTCCCTTTTCTTCAGAGGCCAGATGGTACTACTAAAATGTCTGAAAAAAATTATAGTAATCAAGTAGAAAAAGTAAAGGTAAAATTTACCAGAAAACAACTTTCATAATCACTTAAATGTGAGGGTCTTACTCTTTTTGTTTAATCAATGATTATATATCACATGCTATGTCTAGTGGTGATGGTGACATCAGAATTATAATAATAAAGGATTATAAATATAAAAATATTTTAACATGTACTTGAGGTTCAAGCATGAATCACTAATGTTGAAAATGCCAGAAAAAATTATGTCATTATGTCACCACCACTGTAAATAACAGTATATTACTAGATAGTTAAATGCTTTTCTCTTTTATGTAATTGAAAGTAGCCTTTTTCCATGGATTGAAGTAAAAAAGAAAAAAGTTAAAAACCCTGTTATAGACGCTGGAAGTGAGTATAAATAAGTGAAATGTAATACCCACTCTGCAAGATCACAGATCCTGAAGTCATGGGATGTGTTTAGGAAATACTCATGACACGTGAGTCCTGGTTCCAACTATTCCATTGATCAGCTGTGTAGCCTCAATTTCCTCAGTTGTAGGAGTAGAGGGGCTAGCATGCTAGTTATTTTAGGAAGATAAAGTAGAAACACTATTCTTATGCAAAGTTGTTTACATTCTAGATGAGTCAACAAGACTAATACCAGGAGCCTTTCAAGAACCACACTAGACAGTATTATTAAGCCCTGAATGGGTGGTACAAACTAGATATGCTACGGGAGCTTAGCAGAAGAAGTCAGTACGAGCTGAAGCAGGGAAGAGAGATGTTGTGGAGGGACAGTGAGGAGGAGTAGCAAGGAAGGGTACTGATGTTTCAGGCTCAGTAACAAGGATATAGTACCAGAAGTTCCAGCCTCAAGTTGGAGGGATCTGGTTGAATGTTGCAGTAACCACCCCGGACTCAAATCTCTTGAGTATTTCCTAAATACATACTATGACTTAAGGATCTGGGACCTGTGTCCTGGTTACCCTGTTGCCCTGTGGAGCCGATACATCCCTAGCTTGAGAGTAATTGGGAAAATTCGAACTTTGCATCTCTTTTACTTTCTACTGTGCCAGCATTTAGGTGCCCAAGTACGTACCCACTCATCTATCCACTTTCGATTCTCCAAAATTGTGTTGACATCTCTCATCCTCATCTGCTGTCATTTACACTCCTATTTTCTCTGTCATCTTTTGTTTCTTTGTTTTTATTTTAGTGTGTTTCAGGAGAGAGTGGAAATAAATGCAAGTTTTAATTCACCATGTTTATCCCAAAGTGCACATGTTACTATCATGAACATTTTATTATTTTAGTGTTAGAAATCTCTCCAAATATTGCTAATTGCTTTTGGCACCTGTTAACAACAAGTGTATCTAAATATTTCTTTCTCTCTAATTATATTTTATCCAGTTATTTTAATTGGAAGCAATGAGTTCTATAAACCTATATTCTAATATGTAAAATGTTATAAATTCAAACCATCAAATGATATCTATCAATTGGTATTTCGATGATTTGAAGAAGTCTTATTAAATATCCTTAAAGAGATTATGTTTGGGGCAATAACAACAATATAAGCAAGTGTGAAAAGCACCAAGTAATATAAAGAACAAGCGAGTGTACAAAATTAACCAGGAAGGAGAAATGGCACATATTGGAATAGTCAGAGGAGGCGTGAAGAGTACAAGGGAAGAATAGGCCATTTTAGGAAAGAAATTCATGAGCGAAGATATAAAAATAAAATATACCAGACATAATTTCTAATCAGTGACTAAACAAACATGATAAATGTATGGGAGACATTGAAAGGTAAGACTGGAAATACAATTTTTTGGGAAGTGGAGGATCTTGAATACTAGATCATGGCTAGTGGAATGGAAAGCAAAGGATAGCAACAGGACACATTATGATAGAAGAGTCCATCAATTTGGGGATTTTAATTAAAATGTTGGTAAGAAAGGTTACCATGTATTACCATTCGAAGTTTAAAACTCAAATTGTACATTCTTTTAGACTCTATGCTAATTTTAAAAGATTTCTTATTTCATGGCAGTTCCCTGATCTATTCTCTTGTTATTTTTTGTCTTTTTTTTTTTTTCTGGAAACTTTTCTGGGCCTGCTGGTATTGTTCTTGAAGGATATTAAACAGAACGTCATAAAATATTTCACCATAGTTTTAAGCTGGAGTAGAATAATATTTTTCTATTTGCCACAGTTATAATATTTTCCTTGGCCTTTTGATGACAACATCACTGCAGTGACTCCAAGAGAATCCCTTTCTCTGAACTCTAACATTTTGTGAAATTACTTACAGGAATTTTCAATTTGTCTGCATAGATCTACCCTAATAGAATAAAAAATACTTTAAGTAAAAACCTTAGTTATTTTTTAGGATTTAATAAATGTAGGTAATGAGAAGTAAAACAAATATATAACATGGCTTGTTGCATAAATAGGATGAAGAGAAGAAAGGAAAATTTAGAGGCAAACTTGGGAACATTTCTGAGCAATATACACTATAGAATATGTGATAACCTCATGAGAAATATTTGAACATTTCATGAGTTGGGATATTTATATGCAGATTTAACCAATAAGATAACGCACACGGGAAGTAATCTGGCATTGATAGGGAATAAACTAGTTGATTTAATTGATCTTTTGCATCTGAGAATTCACTGATGATATAAAACTAGAACAGATGTTTTCTTTTTGAGTTTTGGGTGCTTTGGGTATTGTCGTTTATGTGTAAGAGAAAGAGTCAGGACAGTTCTGTGGTAATGTTCTGGAAGCTCCACTTGCAGCAGGCCTTTTGCCAGGCCACCTTGTAAAATCTCGGCTTTTCTGTAATTATGTACTTTCCTTTTTTACTATGATAATTTTTCCTCATAATTCTATGAAGTAATTTTAAAATAGAAATTAAATATATAAAATTATTATGGCATCTCATTCTATGCACTAGGTATGTTCTTGAAAATATATATAGATAAAATACAACCGGGAACAGATAGCAGTTGGATACCTGAGAAGCATAGCAAAGATGCCAAAACCGAATTTATACAGAAAAGAAGATTTTGTTGGTGGTGGGGTAGGGAGTATTTTGACCAATGCTGAATCATAACAGGAAAATATAAATCTGGAAAGGAGCAAGAGCAAAGGTGAGAGTGCTAGGGAGAAAATTCAAGGTCAGGATTTGTAAGAGATAAGGAAGTCTGGGAACTAGAATTTCCGTAGACATTTTTTTTTTTCCTTTTTTTTCTTTTCCTGTTCAAATGCTCTAGAAATACTTGATAGTTCAGCATAAATGACTAAAAGGCTTTACATTTTCTGATTCCTGTGATATTTTTCATCTGACAGTATGCTCTGGCATTGTCCAATTAATGGGAGGCTGCAGGGGGCAGGGAGGCGCAGATGAAAGGGAGAGAGGACTGTGGATAAAAGAGGGAGGTTCAGAATAACATTTGATCTTTCTTCACACTGTAGTTAGCAAATTCCATGTAAATTATTGTTGACTACTATGAAAGGAAAAGTAAGTATATTTTATGAACTATGTTAAGATAATTTGCTTATCAAAGAGAAGCATCTGTGCCCCAGTTGACACTGATTTTTTAAAAAGGGTTATAAAACCTGATATGAATCTTCAGTTTATTTATATATTTTTCTTGGGGAGAACTTTTTTTTAAAGGATATACACTGGGATGATTCGAAGGCCTTCTTGGCTTCTTTCAGAAAATGTTATCTACACGTCTTAAACTTGCAGCCATGCAATCAACTATTAAGAAGCCTAAGGAGTTCTGGATGCCTTTTCTGTTACCTGCCTGCTACCCTTGTAAGCACAATAGGCAGGATTTGGCCAACACTGATGATGTGTTTACTGTTGTTCAGCTCCAGGGCTTTTAACACAATAAGTCTGTAATTGTTCCTGTTCAGACTTTACATCCTGTTTTCATAACTGTACCCTTAATAATTGACCAGATTGCTTCTCAGGAAGACTTTTGAATGATTCATCATCTTAGAAGTTCTGCAGAAGGTTAATTATTTCAGAAAACATAATATTGCTTAGTAACCTAATTTAAATTGCTATGCGAGTGTTGCAAGAGTGTCTTTGGAGGAAGACATATACGTGGATTTCTCAAATTTTGTTATGTGAAGTGAGAAAACTTCTTAGCATTTGTAGCTTTTTCTCTTTTTTTGAGATGGAGTCTTGCTCTGTCGCTTAGGCTGGAGTGCAGTGGCGTGATCTCTGCTCACTACAACTTCTGCCTCCCAGGTTCAAGTGATTCTCCTGCCTCAGTCTCCCTAGTAGCTGAGATTACAGGTGCACTCCACCATGCCCAGCTAATTTTTGTATTTTTAGTAGAGATGGGGTTTTGCTATGTTGGCCAGGCTGGTCTCGATCCCCTGACCTCAGGTAATCCACCCGCTTCGGCTTCCCAAAGTTCTGGGATTACACACACGCCACCGCGCCTGGCCTCTAACTTTTTCTTGATCCCCTGATTTATCAGGGTTCACCCCTTTTCCAATTAGCATATGTTTAAGAACTTAGAGGAAAGCTGTAAGGAAAGCTGTATAGTGGGGTAGTATTTCGTGTCCAACTTGAGTTCAAATTCTAGTTTTTCTATCCACTAGGAGTAACTGTGATCCAGGAGAAGATATTTAATTTATTTAAACCTCAGTAGCTTCATCTATAAACCTGAGAGAAATAGCACCTACTTCACAGGGTTGATGTAAATATTAAACAAGGTGCTGAATGAAAAATGCTTCCTATACTATGTAACACTTAAGAAGCAGTAAGTGAGAGCTATTAAAAATATGAAGAATATAAATGTCACTAAATGAGACACATGCAAGTCCATTATTGATTGGATGTTTTCTCCCTCCAAAATAGAATAAAGCATTTTTAAAGTGTACATTATTTATAACAGACTTAGTTATTCTACTGAGAAATTATGTGTATCTTCGCATAGATGCTAATTCCTTGCTAAAACATTCTTGATTCATTTGTTATTGCTGAGTACTTTTGTATTCCTGACATAGTACAGGTGCTGATTGCTGACTTTATTGTGAAGATAGATAGAAGACCTCATTTATCTAACCGAGAAAGGACTAAAAATCTTTTTGTTCATGCCAAAGGAAAAGTAATTAATGTGAAATTTCAATATCACAAAAGAAAAATATTTGTTAAGACAAAATTAACATCATGGGTCTACCACATGAGATTTTCCATCAGCCAAAGTGAATTAATGTGGAAGGGAATAGGAAACTTAAGCTTTTTAAATGAATAATGGTATAAAATAATTACATAATTCTAAAATGGGTGGATTTTTTTGTGTAAAAGTCGTTAATATAATACTATAATAAACTTTATTTTAAAACATTAATTTCAGACTGAAATTTTTAGAAAGAACTAAATATAAAATTGATACTAATAGACTATTTTCTGTATGTTTGCAGATATAATTGTGATTGAGTAAATACATGTAACATAATACAATCAGATTTAAATACTGTGTAAGATTAAGCACTTCCTGTGCTTTGGGAACTATTGTCTGGGATTTCTATTAACTCATGATTTAATGATTTGAATTAAAGTTGTCAAATCAGTATTTGATATGCCATCTCAAAGAGCTTTAAGATCTTATAGAGAAAATTATTTCAGGTAAAAGGAATTCACATGTGGTATGAAGTCGTACAGAATCACAATTCAGTTTGGGAAGTCCATGTGTCTTAGTTGTGAGCGATAACAGGTCATGAGTTAAATTTGAAACTCTTTATTCATCACATCTTTTTTTTTTTTTTTTTTTTTTGGATTGGGGCTTTAGTCAGCCCATTCTGCCCACAAATAAGCTGTGATAAAATACAGTAGGTTTGTTCCAAAGTGCTCTGGCTTCCATTACAAAGAAACTTCTATTCTTTGTTGACTAGGGAAACCCAAAAGATACTCTAAAATAGGGAACTAATCATTGAGTGAACCAGAAAACAGGGTGCTAGTGTCAAGAAACATTCCTTTGGTTTATATTGTTAAAAGCTGGGGTGCTGTAGAAAGTTCACACATACATAAAGGGGTCCATTTGAATACAAGTTCAATTTTTTAAAAAAGAGCATTAATGCAGATTTCAAGATTCATTGGAAGAATTGAATATTCACTATCTGAAAGGAAACATCACCCTGTGTTAATTTTTGTGTTACAAACCTAACGTTTTTTTTAAATCTTTCCTTAGTTTCTTAAGTATGGTTGGGTCCATAAAGGAAATTTACTTTCAGATAACTAAGTCCTTGTATTTTATCTGGAATGAATGATGAAAATCTTTTTGCTTAGCTATTCATGGTAAGGGCTATTTATACTGTGAGTTTTTAAATAAGCTCATGAGCTAATCTACTATATTTAAGGGTTTAGGCAAAATTTGAAATACACCCCCCAGGATATTAGAGCTCTCTTCACAGCACTATGAGACCTAGCCTGTGAGTTCAGTGTGTTTGTTTGTAACATACCTGTTGGTAGAATCTTTTTGCTCAGAGACTGACAGAGAAACTATAAAGTGTTCCTCATAGAATGACTTGAATGTGCTTCTCATAGGACAAGTTAATATCTTAGCTGCTGCTTTGTCTTTTTTCCTTATTTTACCTCAAAATATTGTTTTACATTTTGATTTTGAAATTGATTCATTTTCTCCCAATTCTTTGTGCGCTTATTACTGTAAATGACATTAAAAGACCTGATTTTTAAATAGAGGCTATGGGAAAATAGAATTGCATATCACTGAAAATGACACCACCCTCCTCTTCCCTTTGCTTTTCCCTTATCCTCTGTCCATTTTAAGCCCCTACTCTATGCGGACTTTTTTTTTTTCCCCTGTGACATCCAACTGACAGAGTTTCAGGTCTGAATTTTCTGATAAATAAATAAACTTTTTATTTTATCTTAGAACTGTTTTTATTTATTTTTATTTTATTTTAGAACAGTTTTTTTATTGATTTTTATTTTATTTTAGAACAGTTTTAGATTCATAACATTATTACAAAGCTAATACGCATATGCCCTACACCCAGTTTCCTCTATAGTTAACATTCTCCATTAGGATAGTATAGTACATTCGTTACAATTAATGAACCAATATTGATATATTATTATGGGGATTATGTAACAGCAATATGACTTAGCACTATTGATATTGACCTTGATCATTTGGCTTGAGGGGTTTTTCAGGTTAAAATCTCACTTTTATTTTTTCTGAAGACCATCAAAGGGGTTTCCTGAAAATTTTAATGACATATTAATTTGATTTTTCATTGTTGGTGATGTGGTAAAGCTGCTATAAGTCTCTAAGTATTTCAGCAAAAATAATTTTGATGGTGGTAAAGAGCATCTTATCTTTTTTTTATGTGTTGTAGGTGGGAATGAGATCTCGAAACCAAGGTGGTGAAAGTTCATCTGATGGGCATGTCTCCTGTCCCAAGCCCTCCATCATCGGCAATGCTGGTGAAAAAAGTCTCTCAGAAGATGCCAAAAAGAAGAAGAAATCAAATAGGAAGGAGGATGATGTCATGGCCTCAGGAACTATCAAACGACACCTAAAAACATCTGGAGATAGTGAACGAAAGACTAAGAAATCCCTGGAGTTATCCAAAGAAGACCTCATCCAACTACTCAGTATAATGGAAGGAGAGTTGCAGGTAGAGTCAAACTTTCCCAACTATTGTGTCTTTGGTTTCTAAGCTATAAAACAAGAGAATGTAAATCTGTTCCTCTCTCTGAATAATGAACTTTATGGGGAAAGGAAATATGTTTCCCTTATTTCTAAATCCCTAGTGCCTGGCACAAGTTTGCACTCAATAAATATTTGTTGAATGAATGCTAAATGAAAAAGTGCTGATTCTAACTTCAAACTTCTCTAGAAACAGAAAATTTCTTCATTATATGATTTTGGTAATGATTTCATACAGATCCTTTTGGTCAGTAGGTAATCAATTAGTTTATCTAATTTAGACATTGACTGTGACTGAAAAATGTAGAAATGCAGTGATTATTAAAATGGAGAGTTCAGGTCAATTGTTACTTTTGCTTTTTTCTAGGAGGTAGAGTGAAAGAGAGAAGGAGAGTTAGAGGCAAATAAGGCTTTGTTTAAACCAGCCTTATTGCCCAGTCTTTTCTCTCTTTTTTTTAACTTTCAGTCTCAATATTCTACAACATCATAGGAATTGAGATGCACAGAAATAAGCAGAGCATTGCATTCATTATGAAGAACCTAATAGTTTCCTAAACATTTTCAAATCTACCATCTCATATGATCACAATAAAAATGTGGGTATCATCTGTATTTTATAAGTGAAGAATCAGAGTCCCAGAAGGATTGAAGGTTTGTCTAGATCTTATCTCAAGCTTCCTGATTCTTCCTCCTATGCTCTTTCCTCTGCCCACCCCCACCAATCTTATTTAGTTGCCATGAGCCAGGTCCCTCCTTCCCATTAAGTCTATGTTTCTAGGGACCCAGGAGGCAGGCAGGAAGTTAGGATTCTTCTGAGTTTCTGAGCCCTGAACAATTATATTTCTGGAAGTAGAGGAACAATATTTTTTTTTTGAGAAGATGACTTAAAGAGTGGAGCTACTGTTTTCATTTTGTTTTTATTAGTTTCTTAGCTTGCATGAGCCTTTGAAGAAATACTATTAGGTTGGTGCAAAAGTAATTACTTTAACAATTGCATGAAATAAAATCCTTGTTGGCTTATGGGTGCTGTTAGCTTTAGAGAGGTAATTGGCAGCCTACTCTAAACTAGGGTGGGTCACTCTGTTCCTGTTATCATCTGTGTGTGCATACAGATAAGGAAATCCCTGGGGTAAAGAAAAACAAACAACATACAAAACTTAAGTTTAAACAAACATGATTGTGCTTACCATTTACAGACTGAGAAAAATCACATTGGCATTTCACAGCAAAAGACAAAATTTTCTAGAGCAGCCACTGTTACTAAAAATAGCTTCACCACTCCCAGAAATGTGGTTAATGTTTTTGTCTGTTAACATTGGTTGTGTACAGAGGCAGAATTACTTCACTTTTAAGCTACCCCCAGCCAAAAGCTATTGACCTGAGTGAAAGGTATAATTTTTGCCTTAGAAACCTTCACAAAACAACATCATTAGTTCACTTTTCTCCATCCATAAAGGCTTTTGTGAAGCCAGTGGCTCTTGCAGACTCTAATTTCTGCATAATGCTGTTATATCATGATGAACTCTGGAAAGTATTTAAGATTCATGTGGTTTTTATGTTCATAGTGGTGCTAGATAAGGTTTCAGATCCTAGCTATACAAAATATAAACTCACACCTCTGAAATATTAAAGAAATTAGTGAGACGGCTCCAAAGAAATGCATTTTGCTTTCCATTAATCTTTATAAATACAATATACCTACATTACATTATAGATAAATTCTTGAGCAGCTATCAGTAAGTAAAAAGTGCAAGACATCATTTATGTGGGAAACAGTGAAGAGAAGGATAAATGAAGGACCTGCTATTTTAAGGAATTCCCTGGTGAATTCATTTGCAAAGCAGATAATCTATTCCATATATATATATGCACACACACATATACAAGTCCATATATATAAACATATGTCCTTGTAAATGCAGATTTAACTATGATAGATTTGTTTAAAATGAGAGTGCTCCTATATTTAGAGCTATAGATATATATTCTTGTAGTAGTAGACACTTGTCTTCTAGTAGCATTGTCATGTGGGGGGTGTTGTAGCTAAGAGTGGGAGGGAGTTAACATTAGCAAATGTAAGTGCACTGGTAAAAATGTAGAACTTATCAGCCATCATACTGAACGGGCAAAAGCTGGAAGCATTCCCTTTGAAAACTGGCACAAGACAAGGATGCCCTCTCTCACCAGTCCTATTCAACATAGTATTAGAAGTTCTGGCCAGGGCAATCAGGGAAGAGAAAGAATTAAAAGTATTCAAATAGGAAGAGAGGAAGTCAAATTATCTCTATGTGGAGATAACAAGATCGTATATTTAGAAAACCCCATCATCTCAGCCCAAAAACTCCTTAAACTGATAAGCAACTTCAGCAAAGTCTCAGGATACAAAATCAATGTGCAAAAATCACAAGCATTTCAATACACCAATAATAGACAAACAGAGAGTCAAATCATGAGCAAACTCCCATTCACAATTGCTACAAGGAGAATAAAATACCTAGGAATACATCTTACAAGAAATGTGAAGGACCTCTTCAAGGAGAACTACAAACCGCTGCTCAAGGAAATAAGAGAGGACACAAACAAATGGAAAAACATTCCATGCTCATGGATAGGAAGAATCAATATCATGAAAATGGCCATATTGCCCAAGGTAATTTATAGATTCAATGCTGTTCCCATCAAACTACCACTGACTTTCTTCACAGAATTAGAAAAAACTACTTTAAATTCCATATGGAACCAAAAAAGAGCCCGTACAGCCAAGACAATCCTAAGCAAAAAGAACAAAGCTGGAGGCATCACGCTACCTGACTTCAAACTATACTACAAGTCTACAGAAACCAAAACAGCATGGTACTGGTACCAAAAAAGATATATAGACAATGGAACAGAACAGATGCCTCAGAAATAGCACCACACATCTACAACTATCTGATCTTTGACAAACCTGACAAAAACAATGGGGAAAGGATTCTCTATTTAATAAATGGTGTTGGGAAAACGGGCTAACCATATGCAGAAAACTGAAACTGGACCCCTTCCTTACACCTTATACAAATATTAACTCAAGATGGATTAAAGATTTAAACATAAGACCTAAAACCATAAAAACCCTAGAAGAAAACCTAGGCAATACCATTCAGGACATAGGCATGGGCAAAGACTTCATGACTAAAACACCAAAAGCAATGGCAACAAAAGCCAAAATTGACAAATGGGATCTAATTAAGCTGAAGAGCTTCTTCACAGCAAAAGAAACTATCATCAGCATGAACAGGCAACCTATAGAATGGGAGAAAATTTTTGCAATCTATCCATCTGACAAAGGGCTATTATCCAGAATCTACAAGGAACAAGTTTACAAGAAAAAAAGCCAACAACCCCATCAAAAAGTGGGCAAAAGATATAAACAGACACTTTTCAAAAGAAGACATTTATGTGGCCAACAGACATATGATAAATAGCTCGTCATCACTGGTCATTTGACAAATGCAAATCAAAACCACAATGAGATACCATCTCATACCAGTTAGAATGGCGATCATTAAAATGTCAGGAAACAAAAGATGCTGGAGAGGATGTGGAGAAATAGGAACACTCTTACACTGTTGGTGGGAGTGTAAATTAGTTCAACCATTGTGGAAAACAGTATGGTGATTCCTCAAGGATCTAGAGTAGAAGTACCATTTGACCCAGCAATCCCATTAGTGGGTATATACCCAAATGATTATAAGTCATTCTACTGTAAAGACACATGCACACATATGTTTATTGCAGCACTATTCACAATAGCAAAAAAATGGAACCAACAAAAATAGCAAACTTGGAACCAACCCAAATGCCATCAATGCTAGACTGGATAAAGAAACTGTGGCATATATACACCATGGAATACTAATGCAGCCATAAAAAAGAATGAGTTCACGTCCTTTCCAGGGACATGGATGAAGCTGGAAACCATCATTCTCAGCAAACTAACACAGGAACAGAAAACCAAACACCACATGTTCTCACTCATAAGTGAGAGTTGAACAACAAAAACATATGGGCACAGTGAGGGGAACATCACACACCCGGGCCTGTCAGAGGTTGGGGCGCAAGGGGAGGGATAGCATTAGGAGAAATACCTAATGTAGATGATGGGTTGATGACTGCAGGAAGCCACCATGGCGCTTATATACCTATGTAACAAACTTGCATGTTATGTACATATATCCCAGAACTTAAAGTATAATAATAAAAAAAAATCTCAAAAAAAAAAAAATGTGGAAGGTATGTGCAAGGTTTACCAGACTAGAGATAAGAAAAAAAAAAAAAAAATCTTTCTGAATGGCTGGTGCTGGGAGGAGAAGCAGAACTATGCCTTATGAAATAAGTTACTCTCAGCTTAGACCTATGGGTCATCTGGCTTGATATGTATGGAGCATTTAGTGAGTAGTCTCCCAGATCTCCAAAGACCACCTATTGCTCTCTCTTTATGGGGTGACTATATATGAGTCAGATGCCCTTACTCTGGAGGTGGTATTCTGAGATTATGATTGCCTGATGGGTACTTCCTTCCTGCTACATAGACAAAATCAACTCACTGATACTGTGGTATTGCAGTAGAAAATGGTTTAACACAAAGCTGGCCAAGTGGAAGGTCTGGAGTTATTACTCAGTCAGTCTCCCTGAGAACTCAGGGGCTAAGGTCTTATGGATAATTTGGTGGGCAAGGGGATAGGGAATAGGTGCTGCTGATTGGTTGAGGGTGGAATTATAGGGGTGTGGAAAACAGTTCTTGTGAGCTGAGTCCACTTCTGGGTGGAGGCCGCAGGACCGGTTGAGTCAGGAGTCATGGGTCCAAGTGGGGTCAGTCAGTTGCCAGAATGCAAAAATCTGAAAAATATCTCAAAACACCAATCTTAAGTTCTACAATAGTGGTGTTATCTATAGGAGCAATTGGAGAAGTCACAAATCTTGTGATCTCTGGCCACATGACTCCTGAGCAGTAAGGCATTATAGAAACTCTGCCTACATTCTAGCAGAATTCAGGCCCCTTCTATAATCCTAATTTCATGGTTTTTCATTAGTTATAGGTCCCTGAGCAAGGAAGGGGTTAGTTTTTAGGAGGGATTATTATCATCCTTGCTTCCAAGTTAAACTATAAACTAAATTCTTCCCATGGTTAGCTTGGCCTATACCCAGGAATGAGTGAGGTCACCCTGCTTGTGAGGCTAGAAGCAAGATAGAGTCAGCCATGCAAGAGTCCTCTCACTGTCATAATCTTTGCAAAGGAGGTTTCAAGCTTCCATAAAATATTAGAACTCTAAGACGCCTTTAAGGTGTCTTATCTACCTCACCTCCTTTATATTACAAATGTGAAACTCACATGCTAGTTTTGTGACTTGCCCAAGGTCGCACAGCAATGTAGAGTTCTAGATCTAAATTTCCTATCTTTCTATTGAATGTCCTTCCCAATATATCACTTACATTCTATGGAGGTTCAAGGGAAGTTGGGCTCCAGGACCTTCCATTTATTCTTGGCCTCCAGAGTTTCTTTAAAGTAGACTCACATTGTAAACTCAGAGGCTGAAGCTATTTTGTGAAAGGATGAAACTTTTCAGGTAAGAGAAATGTAAGGTATTTTTTTTTACACCAGGGAGACAAAAATGGGATCTGAGCCTCAGAGTTTGGTACAACCTAGATGATGAGTAAAATGGCAGCAGGCAGGGGTGCCACACACAGGGCTATGTGAGCTGGCCACTGCATAACTCTGGGGGGGCTTCATATTCACTACTCTAAGGATGGTGTCTTCTGGAGTTGTGTAACAGTGCAGGCTTTGGGGGATCACATCTCCAGGTAGAAAGAAATAGGGTGACACACAAAGAAAACAGCTTATATTTTGGAGAGATAGGACTAAGATCAAGTCTGCCCATAGGAGGTATACCTTAAAAGTGACTTGGGAAAAGGAGGAGATGGAGATTCCTTCAGGCTTGTCATGCCAGTTTTCTCCTTTACAGACTGCTTTTCGACCTCTCTCATTCTCTCCAACTCTATATCCAACATTTTGGACACTGTAGACAATTCTGTGTGTTTTCTGGTACACCAGTGCCCTGCCACTTTTAGTACCTGTTAAGTGATCTATAGAAAATTGTTGAGCCAATATTATAAACAGCATGACCTTTATTGTAGGCCTTGGTTCTTTGCAAAATATGCACATTTGCTGTTTTGTTTGCCAATCTAGGTATCCCATGAACTCCTGAAGTGCACCTTTAATGGATGTATATTAGAAATGGAGTTGCATCTACTGGAGATTTTGCATTTTAGGGAGTCTTGTCTAGAACCAGTAATGTGACCCTTGTCTTGAAGAGGGACATTTTTCAGACTTTTCAAGCCACACCTCTGCAGATGCAGGCCTGTCATCTCAGCACAATGACTGGCCTGCATTGCCTGCATGAAGTAGCTGGGATGGTTTCCATTATTATACTTCTGTCAGTGACTGCTTCCAATACCAATTACTTTCTAATAAATTGGAACATTCTTATTCTCTGGGTGAAAAACCAGTTACATATTTCCCAGTTTAAACTGAAAGTAATAAAATAGTACCCCTGGCCCGTCATTTGGGCACCATGATTAATTTCCCCTTGTATTAGTCCCAAAATAGCACTTTTAAAAAGTGAGTAAACTTGGCTGTACTAAAAATAACAAAAGTTTGACAGAAATGGTACTCATATCAAAAAGCCATTACATAGAAGATCTGGCAAAAGGATATTCGTGTAGAATGATTCAAGAAAAAGGGACAAATTAATTCTTTTTTCTTTATGAAAAAATAGCCATTTTATATAATAAATTCCCTTGATATTTTTACCTGGGTACATTTTACAGAAAAAGACCTAAATTTGCTTTCATCATTTTTCCTTTTGTTGTTATAGTTAGCTCCCTTCTGCCTGTGTATAAGGAGGCGCAGAGTAAACTAGATTACGCAGCTGGATACTGCACCACCATTCCATTCGGCAGTGCTATTTTCCAGGCTAAGTCAGAGACAAAGTCATTGACACATTGAGAAATCTCTCTTCATTCTGAGTGAGTGGCAGAAGAGGTGTTGAATACTTCAAAAATAATTTATAAAGTAGATAATTTGTCTGTGGATTGTTAGAAGCTTCTTCTATTCCATAACTTCTTAACTCATAAACACATTCTTTTGGGGTTCCCAGCCATTTTTAAAAATACTGTTCATTAGTTTCTCTTTTCCTCTTCATCACCTAATATAAGTGAGCCTCCTATCTGTGCTTCTTTCTTACCAAGAGAGTTCATTCATTCTTTGGGCTTTAATTAATAAATAATTAATTCAAAATAGATTGATCTTACAATATTTAAGAAACATTGCTGAGACCAAATGCGGTGGCTCACGCCTGTAATCCCAACACTTTGGGAGGTTGAGGAGGGCGGATCACGAGGTCAGGAGTTCGAGACCAGCCTGACCAACATGTTGAAACCCTGTCTCTACTAAAAGTACAAAAATTAGCTGGGTGTGGTGGTGTGTGCCCGTAATCCCAGCTACTCAGGAGGCTGAGGCAGGAGAATTGCTTGAACCAGGAGGCGGAGGTTGCAGTGAGCCGAGGTTGTACCACTGCACTCCAGCCTGTGTGACAGAGCAAGACTCCGTCTCAAAAAAAAAAAAAAAAAAAAAAAAGAAACATTGCTATTTGAGAGATTTGAGGAATGAAAAGACAAATAATCATAATACTTGTATTTAATGGGCTCCTACTATGTGCCAAGTATGGTTTTAGTCACTAGATATTACAACAATCATGAAGAAAGAGCTCATGACTTGGTAGGATAGATGAATAGATAAGAATATACAGGAATGAGTATTGTATTGAGTAATTGCAATATAAATTACAGGGGTACAAAGGAGGGAAAGATTATGAAAATATAGGAAGTTCACTAAAAATCTGGACTTTGAAGAATTTGTGGGTTTTGGACAGACAGAGATGAGCATAGGGGCCAACATGGGCAGAATCAAACAGAGTGAGTGAAAAAGTCTTGGGCCATGTTCATCGGTGAATAGTCTGGCTTTAGTGAAGTAGTGAAGTATTTTGTGGAGGTAAAACGACACCTCCATTTAGAGACTACAAATAGGAGGTCCTCCTTTCCCACCAAAATAGTCAGAAAGTGTGAGGATTCCAGGGGAGTAGAGCGATGCAGAAGTCGGGGGAGTAAAGATGAAAGAGTATCAAGAAGAAAGGTTCAGTTACTCAAATCAGCAGAAAGGCCCCATCAGACAGGACTGAAGGACATTCTTTGGGTTTGTTAATTTGAAGTTCATTGAGAACATTTGTCAGAGCAGTTTTAGTGAGGTTAAGCCCATTTTCAGTGGGTTGAGAAGTTGTTAGATATGATTCCTAAATTTCTTTTCAGAGAATCAGTATGTCAGTATGTTCAGTTCTTTGACTTCTACTTTTAAACTTAACTTCCTTGTAAAGCAACCTTTTTCGATTACCTGCTCCACCCTGACTCATTCCAATTACCTACTCCACCCTGACTCATTCCGATTGTCTGCTCTGTCATAACCTCCAAACCACTCACCCCCGTCAGTCTCTTCAAATTAGCCAATCAGAATTAGTTTAGCCTGTGCTGTCTAACCCTAGCCAATAGGGGAACAACACAGCAGCAGGGGCCACGTGTGTCAGGGAGAAGAACCCCTTCCCCTCCCTTGTCCAAGTGTCTGCTCACCATTGCTCCATCTGTAAGGGTGCACCCTTCTATAGAAGTAACTTGCCTTGCTGAGAATTAAAAAGAAAATTTTATATTCAAGTACTATGTCTTTTGCGGCATCAAAACTTTATTTATAAGAAGGTGAAGGGAAGTTAAGTAAATAATTTAGAAAAACTTTCTTACATTTTTTTTTTCTTCTTTTTTCTTTTTCTCTTTTGGTAATAGGTTTTCTGGGTTTTTTGTTTGTTTGTTGTTGTTTTACATAGCCAGAGAAGCTTCCCCCTTCTTTAGCTTAGTGTAAATTAATTGTGTGGCACAGAATAGGCCTTTAGGCCTACATTTGTTGGTTTCCTGATTTGAAATTACATGTTGCTTTTCTCTACTTTGAAGCTTTAAGTGAAGCATGGGATTATTAAAAAGAAAAGGTCAAAACAGTGTGACTTGAATGCCAAGTCCTATGGGGAAATATGATGGAATTGAAAAGCTTTGGTAGTTGACTTTATTAGTGTTGACTCTGGGCCTCAGTTTACTCCCCATTGTTGTTACTAAGCTTAGCCAATATAGATGTTATTTGGAGAAGTTTGAATGAACAAGGCATAGAAAGAAGACAGTAGCTAGAGGGAAACTCAAGTCAACTGAGGGTTTTTAGTGATGAAAGACACTTTGCTGTGTTTACAGGTTAAGAGATTACAGGACAAGAAAAAAGCAGAGTCAAGGATGTAGAAAAGAGAAAGAATTTTAGATGACAGCATCTTGGAGGATATTGGAGGAGTGAATCAAAAGTATGATTTTGGGTTGAACTTGGTTTTGGTCTTGAAAAGGAAGGAGACCCTTCCTCTGTGATGGAAGGAGGAAAGATGAGTGGGGCTAACATTTGCAACTGATGGGTGGGCAGTTGAGGTAGATCCTCCTAAAGCCTCAGCTTTTTCATCAAGGAACAAAGTTATGGTCTGCTGAAAGTGAGTGGTGGTCCTGAGCATGATTATGTACATGCTGAATCGTTACAGAGGGGAATGCTAAAGAAAGGTGATTATGTACAAATACAAGCACTAATGGGTGAAGTTTAGTATTCAGCAGGGAGAGACCATGCATTAACAGTGGCAGCAGTCTGTTTAGAAGCCTGCGTGTAAAGGGGGAGACATATTTTATAGCACTGGATCTAGGGTTGCAGTTGTCCAAGTTGGTGCAGTGAAAGGACAGTGTTATAAGAAAGTAGAATGTGTTGGTGAGATGGTGCCCAGCAGGAAGAGGTCTTGGGAGAAGTGAGCAGGCCAATGGCAGGACAGGCAAGAGAGGGCTGGAAAAACTGGAATTTGGGCTATTTGCATTTAGGGTTTCTGGTATGGCAGTGTTGTTTTGTTTTGTTTTGTTTTGTTTTTTGGGACAATCTTGCTATGTTGCTCAGGCCATGGGCAGTGGCAGTGGTACAATCAGCTCACTGCAGCCTCCAACTCCTGGGGTCAAGTGACCCCCCACCTCAGCCTCTCAAGTGCCTAGGACTATAGGTGCATGCTTTGTGGCACATTTTTAACTAATGCAGGGTCTTGGGTGTGGTCCCGGGAGTGGAAGTGAAAGCAATTGGAATGAATGAGGTCAAGAAATGGTGAAGTTAGGACATTGGCTAAATCTTCCATTAAATATTGAAACCTCCTAGGATTATGGCAGGATTTGGAGTGGAGTGCAAGTCTGTGTCATCTAACAAATATGAGCGTTGGGGACCAAAATGTCAGTAGATAACTGGATAACTGCTGCCAGACTACTTTTTCTGAAGTGTTTCTCTGATCATTTTATTCTGTTGCTTAGGAATTTATAAGAGGTCCCTACACCTTATCAGATAGAAGTCTAAATTGCTTAGACTGGTCTGAAAAATCTCCCTCTTAGCTATGAAACCTCGTCTTTAGAGCTACTTAACATGACCATTCCTATCTAATCAGGCAGTCTCTACATTTTTTCCCCATACTCACACATACAATCTTAAAATACTTGCAAGACATAAATTGAGGCTCTCAAGGAAATTCAGGATATGTGTTTATTTTTGCCCTATCCCATAGTTTTCTCTTGTACCAGTCAATATTTCTTTTTCTTTTTCTTTCTTTTCTTTTTTTTTGTATTTTTTTTTGTTTGTTTGTTTGTTTTTGTGTATGTGAGACAGGGTCTTGCTTTGTTGCCCAGGCTGGAGCACAGTGACATGATCACAGCTCACTGCAGCCTCAATCTCCTGGACTCAAGGGATCCTCTTGCCTCTATATAGTTGGGACTGTAGGCATGCACCACCACACTTGGCTAATTTTTTTGAATTTTTGTAGAGATGGGGTCTCACTATGTTGCCCAGACTCGTCTTGAACTCCTAAGTTCAAATAATCCTCCCATCTCAGCCTCCCAAAGTGCTAGGATTATGGGCATGAACAATTACACTCGGCCCTATTCAGTATTTCCTCAGGGGCCACTGAAGGTTTACCTCCTCAGTGAAGCATTTCCTAATGACTTGCTCCCTGATGCTTATCTTTCTCCTGCCATGAAATCCTACATTGATCCTTCATGAAGTGAACCATAGCACTTCATACCCCCACATTTCCTAAGTATTTTATGTACTTACACCTTGTTGCCCAAAAAAACTTCCTGGGAGAAGCTGTGTCTTCTGCATCTTTCACGTACCTCATTATATCTAGAAAAGGGTTAGGCATATCATTGTTAGTCTATTAGAAACTGGTGATTAATCTTGAAATGTTCTAATATTTATATACCCTATGAGACAGTCATAAGATTAATATTTTTAACATCTACAAAACACTCTGAATTATATAGGAAAAGTATAAGTATCATAATACATAATGTTATTACTGAATTAACAGTAATGGTCATAAATATTTACAATGATATTCCTACTACAATACTATGATTCTACTTTTCTGTCATCTTTAACAAGAGATGTCATAACTCCATTGGGAATGGTGATAATCAGTTCAGATGGAATTACTTGTGCAACCAAGAACAATAGGCTTATCCTTCAGGGGTACCATTTATCACTTTTTTTAAAAAATGGCTTTTCTTTTACTAAATGAGTTCCATTTGTCACATGGGAAGGCCTCCAGTAGAGTCCCTGTGCTTCTGAAGAATGAGGCTTTTAGTTACTCTCTATGCCTTTTTAAATTGATGACTCACCTGCACTTAATATGCTCCATCTTTAGAATCTCAGGCTGAGGTCACCCTGAGTGAGGCTGCCCAGTGAAACCTCACACCATCAAAATGGTAGGCGTGCTGAGAATGGCATGTCTTTGCTAAGTTTAGGAGGCAACAGAGAGACAGGTTGCTTTCTGATTAAAATCAGGACCAGATCTGATTATTTGTTGAATACGATGCTTCAGAATCTCATGTGTCCAGTAGTATTGTTCGTATTTTGGCAAAGAGCTTTGTTGTCTGAGTTTCATTGTTTCAGGCAGAATACTTTTAGAGCTCCTAATAGAATCAGAAAGTTGGCTTTCCTGCAGTGAGAATAATGTCCTCATTGGTGTTGTAGGGGAGAACTTTAGTTTTATTGAGAAACATAAAAAAAGACATATTAATAAAGAAAATCTCTCATAAATCCTTTTATTATTTTATAGGAATCTGGTCATGGGAAGATACCACATAAGGGTAATATGTGAAAGATGGAGATTTCCCCCTAAATGGCTGCAGCCTGCATTTTCCTCAGTGAAAATGGTCTTTATTTAGTAAACTAAATTATATATAAATATTACAACTTACCTGTACAAATATTTCCCAATTATTTGGGGATGTTCTCTTTTTACATGGAGCATTTTCAAGTAAAATTAGTTTGTACAGATAACTGGTATGAGAAATGTATGTTAAGCAGAGTAGGACTTGGGCATGATGAATTTGTGATTCCAGAAGGACTTCCAGGAGAGATGTCATGTAGAACACTGCCAAATTTGAAGCTCGGGAGGGATAAGGTCTAGAACTGTGCTGTACAATAGAACTTTATTTGAAGAAAGAAATGTTCTATATATGCCTTGTCCTATAGGGTAGCCATTAGCCACATGTGGTTTGCAGACTCTTGAAATGTAGCTAATAAGGCTGAGGAACTAAATTGTAAATTGTATTTAATGTTAATTAAATTTAAGTCACCACATGTGGCTAGTGGCTACTGTATTGATCAGCATGGATATAGAAAAACAAACAAGGTACTAATCTGAAGAGACCATGGTTGAAGCAAAGGGATGAGAGAGTAAAAGGAAAAATTAACACCAAGGAGATTCCCTTAGAAATTATCTATGGTTAAGGGTGGTAAGAGAGAAAAGAACTGGCCAAAGGGGGGGGGGGGAAAGACATGGTTAAAGAGAAAGGAAGGCCATCTGAATGAAGATGTGTCATGGATGCAAGAGAGGGAGAGAATTTCAGGAAGACATAGTTCTCAATGCTGCCACAAAACTGGAGAATGAAAACTGACAACAGGCTGTTTATTGAGCCAGCAATTAGAAGGTATGTTTTCCAAGGAACAGTGAGGGTTGATGCCAGACTACTGGTGTCCAGAAGTGCTTAGGCAAACTTCACTTTTGACAAGTTTGTGGACAGATGGTAGGGCTGTATCTAAGGGAATAGTAGGGATGGGGAAAGGCTTTTTGTTTTGTTCTGATTTTTTTTTTGAAAGAGGACACTTAACACTTTATACATGTTAAATACAAACTTCTTTCATAATTTCCAGTCCTACCCTTGCTCTCTTTGTCTTCCACAGATGCTTTGATGTAGAAGTATTTTACCTATAAGATTAAGATCATCTCAACTTCCTTCCACAGCAAAAATACTCTGTTCATTGCCTCACCTTTCTTTACTTCCCCCTTCACTAAAAGTAAAGTGTCTCTTTTTGTCAAAGCTACTTCTGCTCACTTGATCCTACTGCCTTCCCATACTAACATATCTCCTACCCTTCCCTCCCCCATCCCTGAATCTCCCATGGCCTTTAGCACTAGACTGTTGGGGTCCTGGAAACTTTGCAAATTAAGGGGGCTAGATTGATCAAAGCTCCTGTGGTTCTTTAGGCACGGAATTATTTTCAGAAAGGTCTCCACCCTCTAGGGAATATGGACATGAAATATTTGGGTCCCCTTTTTCTAACCTTCTCCTGACTATATACATGCTCTTCTTTCCTCCCTCCGTTCTATTTAGATACCTATAGCCTCACAGAGGTAAATTCATCTCTTTTTCTACATTGACTATTTTTAACAAGACTTGTACTTGTCCATATTTGTCTTTTAAAGAACTATTTTAAATTAACAACTTCTTGAGAATAGACGGTGTCTATAAAGCACTTTGATAGGTGCTTTTTGAAAATTACTTTGTAGTTGCAATCAGTAAATATAAACTGTGTGTGTGTGTTTTTTTAAATAAAGGGTATATTTCCAGTTCAATTTTTTTCTAAAATATTGCATGTTAAATGCAAAGAGTTGGCTTTGGCGGAACCTTCAGCATAGCGACCAAGAGTGAGGCTGTTCCAAGGAAACAGGAAACAGGTCACGATGAATACTCTGGATTTGTTTTCTACCTGTCACAGTGCCTAACACCTGCATCGCTTTACCTGTTTTTTCCACAGATGTGTTAGGCCAGTATTAATGGCAGAGATGTTTCTCAGCCAGGAACCAGATGGGTTCCTGCTCTGAGGACACTGTCATCTTAATGTCCCGATTGCTGGGTGAAATGATAGTGTGCCTGGAATTGCCTTTAAAAGGCTCCAACTCCTCTGTTTCAAAAAAAACATATGAAGAGATAGATGGTGCATTATACTCTTCAGGTTACTTTGATGTATGTTTAAAACTTTTTCATAATACAAAGAGGAAAACAAATAGCATGAAATGACAAAAGAAAAATAATGTCTATGTTGCCCATGTGACTTTCTTGCACTGCCTAATATATGCTAGGATTTTCATTATTTTATTTAATAATCACAATAACCCTAAAAGGTTAGATGAGGTCCAAACAGAAGCCCAGAGGGTTTAAGTAAACTCCATTAAGAGCACCTCCTTATAAAGTGTACCATGCTCTTCTGACCCCAAACCCAGTGCCCTTTTGTTTCAGCATGAATCTCCAAAATCTGTGGCATCACATTGTTTTCACATTTTGTTTTTAAATAATTCCGCTTTGTGCTAAAGACTGAAAGCTAATGATTTTAAATCACAATAAACCAACAAATGTATATTAATGTTCTATTGTATGGCAGTAAAATAATGTGCTGCTATTGTCTTAGCAGTCCAAGTTGAGGAGCAAACTCACTGGAAAAGAGAATCCTATTTCACAGATAAGAAGAGGAAACACCAATTGTTTGCCAACAGGATTTATTTTTTCCACACAAAACAGCATATTTTAAAATTCACAAAAACTTGGAATATCTTTTTTGGTCTCTAAGTCATAACTTGAATTGATGTTTGGTTTCCCTTCAAAGGTCTGCTTTATCTCCTCAAGTGCATCTTACTCTTTTTCATGCTTCTCAGTAGGAATTTAACGACCTGAACAATAGAAATCAATTGTAATAAACTCAATGGTAACATAGGCCAATGCCATTGTCAAACTGGTGATTGAAAAACATTGAAAAATAAAGTAAAATTCTATGCTTTGAGGAGCCATTTTCATAGTTTGTTACTAGAGAAGTTTCTCTGAGCGTGGAGTGTACCAGAAAGCATGAGGAGGAAGTGCAGTGCTCTTGCCTTAGCTGTGAAATCCGTTGCTTCATTGCAACCGCCGTTTTTCATTGATGGCCCATCTTCTCTTCCTTTGGGAGAGAAAAGAAGGGGAGGATGCAGTCTGAGTGGTTAAAAAAAAAGGTATAAATTTCACTTTAAGTTAGGTGCATTTTGCTGGCTTACACTATTCATGTAAAACTTTTTAAAAGATAGTTATTAAATGTTTTTAAGAGTAAAATGTAGACCAGCATGTCTAGACCATAGTGAATTTAAATTTTTATTGACCGAAATTAGTGACATGTCACTGTACCACATCACTTACAACTTTTAGCACCTTGACATTGTTTAAAGTACCTAGTGCAACCTTTAGCCTCTTTTTTATTCTCTTCTCTCTTCTGAACAGTTTCAGGGACACTCTTGAAAGTCACTGGGCTAATACTTATAGATACAGAACGGCCCCTTCTTAGGTTCTTCCTTCCTCTTGATCTTCCCTCCTTTTGGCCTCACTGATCCTCAGGAGACCTCTCCTAGTGTAGTGGTGATGGAGGGTTTATTCTGAAGCTCATGTGACCTGCAGTATCTTTAGGTTTGCAGGTGAGGTTACAAATGCAGACAAGGTAGTGGAATATGTTTATTTGCAAAACTCACTGGCCCAGCTGGGATTTAAAATGACCTCATAAGTACTACGTCAACCTGTCACAGACTGGCTTCAAAACAATGAAGGGATCAAAGTGACTCATATCACATGGCTGTCAACAGAGAAATATTTTTTCCAAACTCTGTATTTAAGGGAGAAAGCAGGGTATTGACGAAAATTGTTGGAATTCTTTCACTGTGAGAGTGCATAATCAAAAGACGACATCACTTTGATGAAATAAGAACACTGTACCTTGAATCTTTTCAGTTAATATGTAATCCTATCTGTGGATGTAGTCTTGTGCTTCAACAATGTATATATTTGTATTGGCAGGAAAGGACCTCTATGGACCTTTCCAAACAGCAGCCATTAATCTCTAGAATACTTACTCTGATGTTAAACATTTCCTCATCAACAGCCTGAAAATAAACATGAAACAATGTGCACAAATTTTAGCAGCCTCTGGGCCATCCCTTTGCCCTTCAAAAAATAGAAATAATGAAAGTACATTTGCAAGTCCATGGTTCTATGATGATCAGCTCATTTATGAGGAAAGTCAGCTATAAACCAAGATTTTGCAGGTTCCTCAGCAGATGAAGGAAACTGTCTCACAGACTCAAAACACATATTTGTACCAATGAAAGTGAGTGATCCTTGAAGAGTGGAAGGAAAGGGATCTTAACATTACTGTTTTTGAACTTTAAATGGCTCTGCCCTGAGATGGGATGTTATAATTCCTGCCAACTTGGAATTTTATATATGTATATATGTCTTGTGTATGTTATGTTAAAAAATCTATATGTGTATATATATACACACACATATATATTCATTTAGCAAACTTTTTAAACCTGAAAACAATGTGTAAGATGAGTTGTGTTCTGAAGTAATCAAAATATGCATGCCTTTTTTTTCTTTAATGGAATGTAAATTCGTGGCTTTGAGTTTAGAAAGGATAAGCATGTGAGCGCTGATAAGATCAATGTTGCATACAGAGTGTGAGCCCTATTTGTAATCTTTGCAATATCTAACATGACTTATTTATAGATGGTTTGGCATAACGTGTCAGCCTGAAGTGCCCGGTATGCTGACTACAAAATACCTGAGCAAAGACCTTTGAAAAGAATCTTACAAATCCTGACTGGGAGACACTTATAGGGTCACTGAAGAGTTGAGCATGGGAAACTTTGAACACTGCACTTTCTCTCTCCAGAAGTAATTGTTTAAGAGACGTAGGCTTCCCTTTGTAGCCTGTGAGACAGGACACAGGTGGTTGTTAAGATCCCATTCCCTCTTGAGTGTTATTGGCTCATTGCAATTACCTTTACAGATATCATACTGTTGCCTACCTACAGCAGAGAGGAGATCAACAGCCTGGCCACTCTTATTTATTATCTACCACCATGTGATAGTGGATTCAACTAACAAGGGTATAATTGACAGGCAATTATGGAATGCCAGGCAATGGAGAGAATGTAGAAGAGTAAGCCACAGAGTCCCTGACCTCACGTAGCTGGAGAGACATGATCTCCACTGCCACTGCTTTACTTCAGGCATCCTCACCACCGCTCACATGGTTTATTGCAACTGACTCTTAACTGGTATGCCCTTCCTGCAGTCTTGTCGCCCTTTGGCTAATTCCCCAGATCACAGCAAGAGTTAGCTTTTTAAAATATAAAATTGATCAAGTCTGTCTTCTGCTTGGGCTTTCATGGACTGACCCCTGCTCACCACTGCTCACCACTTCAGCATTTTCTTTCACTACATTTCCTCAATTTATGGTCCTGTCATGCTGACCTGTCTGCAGTCCCCTGAATGTTTCCTGTCTTAAATAATGTTGGGAGCCTCTTCTTATTGGAGAGTATTCTTTTTCATTATGTGTTATGCAAATGATTTTAAAGAAAAGGCACTAAGATTGTATGTGTTCCAGGTTGGCTGATGTGTATAGTGCATTTATTTTCTTCATTGATTTTTGTCCTACTTTATTTTTTTATGTTGTTTCCACATCCAAGTCAAGGTCATTAGGTGGAGAAAGGAATTCTCCATACAAACACCTACTGTTAAGCTAGTACTTAAAAGCTTATTCCATTATTTGTCGTAAAATAACTTGCTTGCATATTTCACCAAGGACTCGGGAGAGAACTTCCATTCTGTCCAGGTGTTCAGAAACTTTTATTTTTTGATAAAGTGTCACTACAATGTCTTTTCCAAGGTAGAGTCTTATTGTAATCACATGCTCAGGAATCATGTTGTAATTATAAAACAAGACAAGTGTATGGATGGAACCATGCTCTAATTCAGTAATAAACTTGTATTCAAAAATTAGGCAAAACATCAAAATAGAATTCTAAGGGAAAAGTTTATATATTTAAACATTTTTGGCCTGGCACGGTGGCTCACACCTGTAATCCCAGCACTTTGGGAGGTCGAGGAGGGTGGATCACTTGAGGTCAGGAGTTTGAGACCAGCCTGGCCACGTGGTGAAACCCTGTCTCTACTAAAAATGCAAAATTAGCCGGGCAATGTGGCAGGTGCCTGTAATCCCAGTTACTCAGGAGGCTGAGGCAGGAGAATGGCTTGAACCCAGGAGGTGGAGGTTGCTGTGAGCCAAGATCATGCTGCTGCACTCCCACCTGGGCGACAGAGCAAGACTCCGTTTCAAAAAAAAGAAAAAAAAAGTACGTTAAAACTATTTTAGTTTAAATTTTGACTGGTTAATTCACACATATGGTTTAAAAATTCCAGAAGGGTATAATATATGGAAGTATATATACTATATTTTTGTTTTTTATACAAATGAGAGCATATTTTATATATATATATAAAAAAATAAATAGTTCTGAAATCAGCCTTTTTCTCTTATCAAATATGGCTTGCAAATTTTTCCCTATTAGTACACATAGAGATTTTACACTTATTTCAGTGACTTTAGAGTGTATGATATTTGGGTACATAGTGCAGTTTCCCTGTTGCAGGACATTTAAGTTGTACCCAGTTTTTTGCTATCACAATCAAAGCTCCATTAATACATTATGCATATATATTACCACACATGTAAGAGTATTTCTCTTCATTAAATTCCCAGAATTGAAATTGCTGAGTCAAATGGTATATAAATTTGTGATAGACTTTGCAAAGTTGCTCTTCATAGGCCTGGTTTCTTACATTCCTGTCAACACAGTACATTATCAGCTGTTTTACCAATTTAGTGCTGTAATTCCTTTGCCAATCTGATAGGTGGAATGGGTATTTTCCAGTAGTTTTAATTTACATTTATCTTATGAGTGAGGCTGAACATCTTTTCAAATGTTGTTAGAGATATTTGTATTTCCTTTTCTGTGACTAGTCTGTTCTTATCTTTGCCTGTTTTTCCATTAACTTATTAGTCTTTTATTGATTAATGATCACTTTTTATATAACAAAGAAATTAGTTCTCTTTGATATAAGCTGTCAATCGAATATTTTTTCCTATCTCATTATTTTTATTTTGACTTTACTTTTGGCACTTTTTGTTATGCAGAATTTGTTATTACTATTATTACCCAGACATCGATCTTTTGTTTTATGGCTTCTAATGTGGATTAAAATTAGAGAGGCCTTCTCACTCTTAGATTATGCAAATTTTCTTTCAAATTTTCTTCTAGTACTTTTTTCCCCCAAGTTTTCTTATTTAAATATTTAACCCATCTGAAATTCATCTTAAAGTGAGCTACTTTACTTTTTTGTGGGTGGCTGTTAATAGCAGTCAGGGTCTAGTCAGGAAAACAGAAAGTGCACTAGATATTTCAAACAGAAAGGAGTTAAAGGAATTTGGTCACACAGATGTTAGAAGCCTAAGAGAGTAAAAAGAGAATGCTGAAGTAACCAGAGATGGTAACTGCAAGAAGCAGCTATCACCTCTAGGGCTGAGGAAACAAAGAGAAGACATAAGATGACTAGTGCATAGGACTACAGAGGAGGAATCCGTCTGCGGAGGGCTTACTGCCCAGCCTCTGCTAGTACCTCTGAGGGAGCTTGATGAGACTAGTTGTGGGAGGCCTGAAGAACCAAGAGCCGCAGCTAACTGCTACTACTGGAGCAACATTGTCAGAAATAGGATAAAGTAGAAAGGAAATCTTTCTCCCCATCCCACCTTTTAACATTCCTCTACTCACTCCAGTTAGCAGAACCCAACAGAAAGCAGCTAGTACAGGAACCTGGGAAATGTAATTTGCAGAATCTCAGATTTAGTATCACAGAGTAGAATAGATATAAATGGTTTTATAACTGAGAGATAATGAGTAAACAACCATTAATTGAACAAGCTATTTTACCCTATGATTTGAAATGTCACTTTTATCCTATAATATTTAAATCTACTTCTGGGTTTTCTAGTTTACTCCAAAGATTTATCTACCTATTCCATGCTCTAGTATTCCATGCTCTAGTACCATAGTTTTAATTATTGTTGTAGCATAATATGTTTTTATGTATGGAAAGGCCAGTCCTTTCTCATTATGCTTTTCTGAATTTTCCCAAATATTCTTTTTTACTTTTTAAAAACTTGGCTTTTTACTTAAAAGATCTTTAAAGGAATTTTAAAAGTAACAGCCAATTTTAGGAAAATTATATTTGTTTTCTTTCGGCTATTGTTTCATTATTTATGGTGACCTGAATCTTCATATATTAGGTACTTAATAAATATATGTGAATAACTTTATTAACATTTAAAAATGTCATTATGTCTTTTTAAAAAATTCCATCTCTATGTACTTAAAAACAGTTTTAGTTTTATTATGTTGACAGTGATTGGGTTAAACAGAGAAAGTGGAGGGATCCTTTCCTTCGTCAGCAGTTCTTTATTTACTTCCCTGTTTCTGAGTCAATGTGAACCTCTAGAAAGAAAGAGGGACCAAACTAGGTAGCTTTGTGTAATCCAGACAAGAGATAATGGTGACTTGGATTAGGGCAGTGCATTAGTCTGTTTTCATGCTGCTGATAAAGACATACCTGAGACTGGGCAATTTACAAAAGAAAGAGGTTTAATGGGACTTACAGTTCCACATGGTTGGAGAGGCCTCACGATCATGGCAGAAGGCAAGGAGGAGCAAGTCACATCTTACATGGATGGCAGCAGGCAAAGAGAGAGCTTGTGGAGAGAATCTTGTGTTTTTAAAACCATCAGATCTTGTGAGACCCATTCACTATCCTGAGAACAGCATGGGAAAGATTTGCCCCCATGATTCAACCATCTCTCACTGGGTACCTCCCACAACACATGGGAATTTTGGGAGCTACAAGATGAGATTTGGGTGGGGACACAGAGCAAAACCATATCAGGCAATAACAGTGCTGGTGGGGCGAAAGTGCTAAGATTTTGTATAAATTGTGTAGGAGAGCTCATTGTATTTGATGGCAGGTTGAATGTGGGATATGTGAGAAAGAGATTTGCTAAGCTTGACTCCAAGTTTGTTTGCCTGAGCAAATGGGAAATGGGTTGTCATTTACTGAGATGGAGAAGACTACAGGTGGAGAGCAGACAAGTGGAAACCAGAAATATAGTTTTGCACAGGAAGTTTCAGATGCTTAGACAAGTGGAAACCAGAAATATAGTTTTGCACAGGAAGTTTCAGATTTGAATCTGAAACTCTGGCGTTTGAATATGAGTCTAGAGTTCAGGGAAGAGGTCTAGGGTGGAGTAATCAATTTGGAAGTCACATGTATATAGATTCTATTTAAAGCCCTTGAAATCCAGTAAAATCATGAAGAAAGCAAATTTAGATAGAAAAGATAAGAGGTCCAAGGACTAAGCCCTGGGAAATTCCAGCACTGAGAGACTGGGAGGATGAGGAGGACTCAGCAATAAAGAATGAGAATGAGCAGTTTGAGAGGAAAGAGGAAAATCAGCAAGTAAGGTGTCTTGGAGTAAAAGTGGAAAATTTTTCAAGGCAGAGAGAAAGATTCAAAGTGTCAGATGCTGCTGATGTATCAAGAAAAATGAGGAGTGAGAGTTGACCATTGAATTCAGCAATAGACAGATCATGATTTGCCTTCATAAAAGAGTTTCAGTGGAGTACTAGAAGCAGAAGCCTGGTTGGAGTGGGCTCAAAGAAATCCCACTCACTTGGGAGGAGAGAATATTGGAGACAGTATGTATAGGCAATTCTTTCAGTGAGTTTTATTGTATAGGAAAGGAAAGAAATGAAGTGGGATCTCCCGGGGAAGTAGAGTCAAGGGAGGATCTTGTTCTGATGGAAGAAATAACTATTTTCTATGCTAATGAGAATGAGCTAATATGGAGGGAAACATTAACAAAAGGTAAAAGGCTGGAGCAATGTCCTAGCTAGTCAAAAGAGGGTGGGATTTAGTGAATGAAGTAAGAAGTTTGTGTTAATTAGAAGCACTATCAGTTTACCTCTAGTAATAGGGGAGAAGGTCACATATACCAGCAAAGATGCAGTAGGTGTATGAAAGTGATAGGAGATTGTGGAAATTCTTCCCAAATTGTTTCAATTTTCTTGGTGAGTCAGGGAGCAATAGGGTAGATGTGTGATTTGATAAGGCTAGAGAAGTTATGAAATAGTGTATGAGAGTGGACCAAAGGAATATAGTGTGATTTCTTGATAGAATTAACAGCCCAGTTAAAGTTAGTGACCATGAATTTGAAATGAGATCAGTTGGCATGAGTTTTTCTCTGGGGAGAGAGATTTAACCAAGGCTGTAATTTGACCAAGAGAGTACAATCACGTGAGAGAATGGGCATGACATTAAGGGTGTATGCAATCGAAATTTAAGCTGAATGAGGAAGAAAATGAGTGCATGGAAGGAGAAGGGTGAAGGCCAATCAGAAGATGACAAAAATCAATGAATTATAATGTGCTGCCATCAAACCACTGTTGGATTTTGAGCTCTAGAGGGAATAAGCTGGAAATACAGAAGATGATGCTGGAGAGTTGAAATTACAGATAGTTGTAATTTTTTATAATAATGGCAAAAACTAGGGTATGACCATACAAGTGAGGGCTGAGGTAGTATGAAGGACAGAATTATGAGAGCAGAGAAGTTCAGGGAACTGGGAAGTCAGAACACCAGAAATATCATCTAAGAGGGTATGGAAATCACCAAAAAACTGGGAAAAGTAGTATTAGAATAACAGCAATCCGGAGACAAAAATCTTCAAAGAAGGAAGGAAAATGAATGACCTGGGGGTATTGAATGGCCCATGACTATTGATATAGTTTGGATGTGAGTGCCTGCCCAAATCTTAGGTTGAAATGTAATCCCCAGTGTTGGACATAGGGCCTGGTGAAAGGTGATTGAATCGTGGAGATGGATTTCTTATGAATGGTTTAGCACCACTCCCCTTGGTACTGTCCTCATGATCGTGAGTTCTTGTAAGATCTGGTCATTTAAAGTGTGGGGCCGGGCGCGGTGGCTCACGCTTGTAATCCCAGCACTTTGGGAGGCCGAGGCAGGTGGATCACCTGAGGTCGGGAGTTCAAGACCAGCCTGACCAACATGGAGAAACCCCGTCTCTACTAAAAATACAAAATTAGCCAGGGTGGTGGCACATGCCTGTAATCCCAGCTACTCGGGAGGCTGAGGCAGGAGAATCGCTTGAACCCAGGAGGCGGAGGTTGCGGTGAGACGAGATCGCGCCATTGCACTCCAGCCTGGGCAAAAAGAGTGAAACTCTGTCTCAAAAAAAAAAAAAAAAAAAAGTGTGGGGTACCTTTTGCCTTGCTCTCTTGCTCCTGCTTTTGTCATGTGACATGCCTGCTCCCTCTTTGCCTTCTGCCGTGATTGGAAGCCTCCTGAGGCCTCCCCAGAAGCAGATGCCACCATACTTCCTGTACAGCCTGTGGAACCATGAGCCAATTAAACCTCTTTTCTTATAAATTACCCAGTCTCAGGTATTTCTTTACATTAATAGAAATACAAGAATGGACTAGTACAGCTATTAACAGAAAGGATATAATTAATATTATCTGATGACATGAGAATAAAAGCTAGTATATTTTAGGAAGCAGGGAAAGAGAATTATTTGGAAGCAGTGATCATGAGCAAGGAGGAAAATCTACCCCACATCCAGGCCCATTGGTACAAGGAGAGTGGGATAGAAACTATCTGCTTCTGAGTTGTTGGACAAGTGATATCCTCAGGAGAGAGCCAGTGTTCCTTTAGAGAAGTAGTTCTCAAACTTGACCGCAGATGCACAGACCATATCCCAGACTAATTAAATAACCACCTCTGGAGGTAGGAGCCATAGACCTATATTTTGTTTGTTTGTTTGTTTTAAGCTTTGGATGATTCTAAAGTGCAGCCAAATTTGAGAATAACTACCTTAGAGCAAGGAGGTGAAGGGAACATTCTCAGAAGAGTTTGTGAACTGAGGAGAGTTTACTTGTGTTGAATGTGAGTTTCAGAGAGCACAGTGGAAGAGTCTCAGGAGATGGGGATAGGAGATATAAGATTAGAAAAAATGATGGCAAAATAGATAGACCGCTAGCCAGACTAATAAAGAAGAAAAGAGAGAAGAATCAAGTAGACACAATAAAAAATGATAAAGGCGAGATCACCGCTGATCCCACGGAAATACAAACTACCATCAGAGAATACTATAAAAGCCTCTACAGAAATAAAGTAGAAAATCTAGAAGAAATGGATAAATTCCTGGACACATACACCCTCCTAAGACTAAACCAGGAAGAATTCAAATCCCTGAATAGACCAATAGCAAGTTCTGAAATGTAGGCAGTAATTAATAGCTTACCAACAAAAAAAAAGCCCAGGACCAGATGGATTCACAACTGAATTCTACGAGAGGTACAAAGAGGAGCTGGTACCATTCCTTCTGAAATCATTCCAATCAATAGAAAAAGAGGGACAGCTTCCTAACTCATTTTATGAGGCCACCAGCATTCTGATAACAAAATCTGGCAGAGACACAAAAGAAAAAGAACATTTCAGGCCAACATCCCTGATGAAGATTGATGCGAAAATTCTCGATAAAATACTGGCAAACTGAATCCAGCAGCACATCAAAAAGCTTATCGACCATGATCAAGTCAGCTTCATCCCTGGGATGCAAGGCTGGTTCAACATATGCAAATCAATAAACGTAATCCATCACATAAACAGAACCAATGATGAACCCCACATGATTATCTCAATAGATGCAGAAATGGCCTTCCATAAATTTTCAACAGCACTTTGTGCTAAAACCTCTCAATAAACTAGGTATTGATGGAACATATCTGAAAATAATAAGAGCTGTTTATGACAAACCCACAGCCAATATCATACTGAATGGGCAAAAGCTGGATGCATTCCCTTTGAAAACTGGCACAAGACAGGGATGCCCTCTCTCACCACTCCTATTCAACATAGTATTGGAAGTTCTAGCTAGGGCAATCAGGCAAGAGAAAGAAATAAAAGGTATTCACATAGGAAGAGAGGAAGTCAAATTATCTCTGTGCAGATGACGTGATTGTATATTTAGAAAACCCCATCATTTCAGCCCAAAACTCCTTAACCTGATAAGCAGCTTCAGCAAAGTCTTGGGATACAAAATCAATGTGCAAAAATCACAAGCATTCCTATAAACTAACAATACACAGCCAAATCATGAGCAAAATCCCATTCACAATTGTTACAAAGAGAATAAAATACCTAGGAATACATCTTACAAGAAATGTGAAGGACCTCTTCAAGGAGAACTACAAACCGCTGCTCAAGGAAATAAGAGAGGACACAAACAAATGGAAAAACATTTCATGCTTATGGATAGGAAGAATCAACATCATGAAAATGGCCATACTGCCCAAAGTAATTTATAGATTCAATGCTATTGCCATCAAACTACCATTGACTTTCTTCACAGAATTAGAAAAAAGTATTTTAAATTTCATGTGGAACCAAAAAAGACCCTGTATAGCCAAGACAATCCTAAGCAAAGAAAAAAAAACAAAGCAGGAGGCATCACGCTACCTGACTTCAAACTATACTACTAGCCTACAGGAACCAAAACATCATGGTACTGGTACCAAAAAAGATATATAGACAATGGAACAGAACAGATGCCTCAGGAATAGCACCACATATCTACAACCACCTGATCTTTGACAAACCTGACAAAAACAAGCAACGGAGAAAGGATTTCCTATTTAATAAATGGTGTTGGGAAAACAGGCTAGCCATGTGCAGAAAACTGAAACTGGATCCCTTCCTTACACATTATACAAATATTAACTCAAGATGGATTAAAGATTTAAATGTAAGACCTAAAACCATAAAAACTCTAGAAGAAAAGCTAGACAATACCATTCAGGACACAGGCATGGGCAAAGACTTCATGACTAAAACACCAAAAGCAATGGCAACAAAAGCCAAAATTGACAAATGGGATCTAATTAAACTAAAGACCTTCTGCACAGCAAAAGAAACTATCATCAGAATGAACAGGCAACCTACAGAATGGGAGAAAATTTTTGCAATCTATCCATCTGACAAAGGGCTAATATCCAGAATCTACAAAGAACTTAAACAAAGTAGTAAGAAAAAAACAACCCCATCAAAAAGTAGGCAAAGGATATGAACAGATACTTTTCAAAAGAAAACATTTATACGGCAAACAAACATATGAAAAAAAGCTCATCATCACTGGTCATTAGAGAAATGTAAATCAAAACCACAATGAGATACCATCTCACACCAGTTAGAATGGCAATCATTAAAAAGTCAGGAAACAAAAGATGCTGGAGAGGATGTGGAGAAATAGGAACGCTCTTACACTGTTGGTGGGAGTGTAAATTAGTTCAACCAATGTGGAAGACAGTGTGGTGATTCCTCAAGAATCTAGAACTAGAAATACCATTTGACCCAGCAATCCCATTACTGGGTATATACCCAAATGATTATAAATCATTCTACTATAAAGACACATGCACACATATGTTAGACTGGATAAAGAAAATGTGGCACATATACACCATGGAATACTATGCAGCCATATAAAAGAATGAGTTCATGTCCTTTGCAGGGACATGGATGAAGCTGGAAACCATCATTCTCAGCAAACTAACACAAGGACAGAAAACCAAACACCACATGTTCTCACTCATAAGTGGGAGTTGAACAATGAGAATATATGGGCACAGGGAGGGGAACATCACACACTGGGGCCTGTTGGTGGGTGGGGGGCTAGGGGAGGGATAGCATTAGGCAAAATACCTAATATAGATGATGGATTGATGGGTGCAGGAAACCACCAAGGCACATCTATACCTAGGTAACAAACCTGCACGTTCTGCACATGTATCCCAGAACTTAAAGTATAACAAAAAAGAAAAGATGATGGTAGAACAAATACAGATTTGAGTTTGGAGGGTGAAAGGGATGAATTTTCTCTTTGTTTTACTGATGGTTCTGAAAGTACTAAGTCCCTCCACTTTAGCAGCTGCAAAATCAGAGTTACATAAATTGTTTTCTTCGTTTGTGGCTTTGGTGAATCCTTAGGAGGCGTGGCTAGGAAAAGCAACGCCAGACAACTCAAGAAGAGATGCTTCAAATGGTTTTGCTGTGATTAAGTCATCTTGAGATGTAAGCCTTGAGAACTCATCCCCCTGAATGTGACACTATCTCCGAAACAGCTAGTAAGACTCAGCTGGAACTGATGTGCCGGTATTGCTGCAGCTCCATGGTGTCTTGCTATAAGCTAGCTCTCGGGATTAAGCATGTGAAGAGTGGCTGTAAGAAAAAGGCTTCAGACTACATGCTTACTGGCCTTGAAGGTCATGAAGAGATGTGAAAGAAGACTCTAGGGATATTCCCATAATATTATTTAACAAGACTGGCCACTGTTGAACATGAAATGAGTTCAGCGCTGAGAAATCTGGCGGTGCTGGTTAACTGATCTCATCCACCTGCCTCTTCTATTTAGTCATCTTCACCATGCTTTCATCTGACCACTTGCTTGGAGATGATGAAGCACGATAATGACAGCTCAGAGAAGGTTCCTGACCACAAAAACTCAGTAGAGGTCAATGCATATCATTGTCTGAAACAATAATTTTTGGCAGCTTGGTAACTACAGATATGCAGTAGGAGTTTGAAACAAGCTAGGGAGAACTTGAACCATTTTATTGATTCTATCGTAATCCAGAAAGTTCTTTCCCTGAAACTTTCCAGCTATTAATATAAATCTTGGCCAGTGGTTCTTGGTCATTTATTTGGAAAAAGTAGATACGTTGGAAACATTATACAAGCTAGTAAGGCAAATATTTCCCAACGTCACAATCAATGTTAGGCTGCCAGATAAAGCTCAGGGTTAGCCTATCCTGTAAAAAAAAAAAATTCCTAAGGGGCTACAAGTAATGGGACCATGATATGTAACATGCTTAACCAGAATGCTCCCCACTTTGAGTGAAAGTTGGAAGGAAGTAATCACCTTATAACAAAATTAAAGTTTTCCAACATGTTCCCTCAAGGAGATTATCAAACATACCAACCAGTTCCTGGTTAACTTCAGGATCTGCATATGGAAAGAAGGCATGATATAAATAATGCTATATATATATGTACTTATCTGAAAATTAAGGTAAAATATTGCATTACATGATAAAGGGGTAAGAGAAAAATACATTGCATCAGCTATTTTAAGTTCAGTAAACACATTCCTGTTGCTAATTGACAAGTGATGTATTTGAATACACAGTCAAATATCAGTGAAACGTCAATTACCATTTTTTAGGGCATTGATTTTACAGTCAAAAGCTGCTATTGATATGTATGCCAGCATTCCTTCAAGTGTGCCCAATAGCATTCAAATGCTTCTTAAAATATTAATTTTGCCAAACATTGCACATTTCATGTTTTAAAAATTAATTAGCCTATGAATTAATTCCTATGTGAGATTACGGCAATATATTTACTAGTGATTTAGCATAATGGAGAGATCTCTGGTCTGAGAATCAGGAGACTGGGATTCTAATGTGCAATCAAGAACCAATTAGTTGTATTCCTTAGGCAAATTATTGACTTCTCTGAACCTCTGTCTTTTTAGTTGTAAATTAAGAAATTAGGTTGAGTGTGGTGGCCCACTCTTGTAATCGCAGTACTTTGGGAGGCCGAGATGGGCAGATTGCTTGAGGCCAGGAGTTCCAGACCAACCTGACAATATGGTGAAACCTTGTCTCTCCAAAAAAAAAAAAAAAAAAAAAAAAAAAAAAACAGCTGGGCATGGTGGTGCTCACTTGTAGTCCCAGCTACTCAGGAGGCTGAGGTGGGGAGATCAATTGAGCCTTGGAGGTTGAGGCTTCAGTGAGCCATGATTGTGCCACTGAACTCCAGCCTGGGCAACAGAACAAGACCCTATCTCAAAAAAAAAAAAAAAAAAAAGGAAATTAAATTTTTTTGTTCTAAATTATTCTGGTTCTATAAATCAGATGGTCTGCTAAGGCTTGGAGCCAATTAGAAGGTCAAAAAATGGGAATTAAGATTAATCATTCCTAAAGACTTCCCAATGCTATTTCATGCTCTAGAACTTTCCTTTCACCCTTCCTTCCAAAAGGTGGCTTGATGAACAACTAGCTGTAGGAGTAGCCTTCCACAATCTTGCTCCTACTAGATTATAAAGTCATACCAACATAGGATTATGTCCTACTCGTATGAGATTCACCACAGCAACTAGCCACATACTTTGCACATAGCTGCTAAAGGAATAAATTAGCAGATGGAATGAAGGATGTAAGAAGAGGGGGAGGGAGAGAGATAGATAACTAACTGTTCCATTTATGATGTGGAGCTACTAAAGGAAAGAGAAGAAGTAGCTAAGTCTGTCAACTTCCATCTAAAGAGGGGAGCAGGACAAATCAGAGATATCTGGTAATAAATTACTACAGACGTAAATCACAGTGGAAAGTGATATTTCAAACAAAGTTAACGAAGTGAAATTCTAGTCCAACACAATTATGTGATCTTTTCCTTGGAATTTTTTTTTGTATTAAGAGTTTGATCTAAATTTTAGGTTATAGATTCAGGTTAAAAAAATCGAGAACACTGAAAAAGACTCAATTGAGAAATGAACATAAAAATAGAAGAGACTCGATTAATTTACTGAAAATGAAATAAGCAAGACATAACAGTTATGGTGAAATGAGTATTAGCTGCAATGAAATTTAATTCTCCTTGACCTTTCCATTCTATTGTTGAATAAAAAAATACATATTTTTAGGTGGTACGTATTTGAGAGGTTCTATATGGATGTATGTATATGGCGAATTTATAAAGTATCATATTAATATTGCAGCTCTGAAGTTAGGTTGCCTGATTTTGCATTCTGACACCACTTATTAGTTAATATGACTGAGCAAATTACTGAACTGTTCTGCACTTGCCTCAGAACCCTCATTTACAAAATGGTGATAATAACAGTGTCTGATAAGGTTATGTGAAGTTTAATATGAGATAATGTTTAAAAAGCACTTTGCACATTACTTGTCTAAGTGCTTCATAATGTTGTTGGGTGGGGGAGATAATGCGTGTGCTACTACTACGTTTGTATATCTATAGAGAAAACAATTCTGAAAGGATCCACTTCAAATTATTAATAGAATTAGCCTTGGTGAGTGGAATGTGGGAGGATGTAGCATATACGTTTCACTTTTTCTTTAACCACTTCTCTAATGTTGACTTTTTTATAACAAACATTTTTATGTCATAATTTTGTCTTTAAATTTTGATAGATCTAAAGAGAGAACTTACCACTGTAAATTCATTCAGAGAGAGCACAATTCAAACTCATTTATGCAGAATTAAGGTAGTAGAAGATACTACAAATAACAATTCCTTTTTAGGGGGACAATATTTATATGCATATTCAAACCTATAGTCTCAATTAATCCTTTAGGTTAAATAGGATTTTGCTATTTCCACTAGAGTTGAGAAAGTTGAGAGACTTCCCAGATCTTACCTTATTAGTCACCTAGTGAAGAGCAGGGACAGAAATGACTGAAGTTCCCTGATTCCACAGAGCCCCTCCACTGCCTTATGACATCTACAGTGTCCATCATTCCCCATGGAGCTCCAGTTTTAAAGAGACAAAGAACAGTGCATTTACATAATCTTGAAACCCAGCAGAATGGAGAGTAACAAGTCTTTTGGGGAACTGACTAATTCGTTTTAGATCTATATAAAAACATAGGCGAAGACTCTCAAAATATATGGTCACCATTCTGGTAATTTCTTATCTCCTGTAAGGTTTAAATATATTTGATGTTTTAGGTTTTTGTGGCTGATAAACTGAAGCCTTTCACCTTGTGGCTAATTTAACATGGTTAGCTTTGGTTGAGATCTCATTTTTCTGCCTGCAGATTCACAAGATCCCCCAAAGTCTATTCAGTAATTGTGATGCATTCCTATAGCATTTAAGACTAAGCCCTAAAAGCTTTGCTTTGTATACTTGATCTGTAGCGACCTTTAGAGTTTGCTGCCCATTGAACCGAAGGTCTTCCTTGTGAAATCATAGAATAGTGCCCCAGTTCACTTTCTGTTACTTGATATCACTGAACAAAAATACCATTATCAGTGTCTGAGAAAAAAAGAGATATGGTACCCTGTCTCTTTAACAGTTTAAGAATAGCAAGCACAGTAGAGTTAATTCTTTTGGGGGCTGTGCCTTGAGAATTTTCTGGCCCAGAATCAAACTACAGATAATTAATTATGTCAGTGAAAAGCTCTGATGGCCTGTTCTCTTCAGAAAAAAGTGACATCATCCATAGAATTCTCTGGCAATAAAGCAGAACAAAGCTGTGAGTGCAGGAAATAACAGACAGATGTCCGTGAGTGCATATTTTATCTACTTCAAAGTGCATTGCAGGAAGTCATGCTCTAGGGCTGTCTCCCAGCAGCAGTGGCTTGGCAAGGGGTCTTGGAGAGTCAGAGAAGTTTACAGGATTGGGTTCACTGCCTCACGTGCCCTGGCCTGAAGATTGAAGTGCAGCATCTTTAAGGAAGTTACTAAAAAAAGATGACAATACTCAAAAAATGTTGGCAAGACCATGAGAAGCCAATCAAGTTATGTAGTGTGGGGAAATTGGACCAGATGGCTAAAGACGGCACCACTTGTGGATAATTGTTAGTACAGGAAACATTACCCAGTGAGTTTTGTTCCAGGACTTTCCTAAGCTCTGTGCTTACATCATATTTTTACTGAAAATTGTTATTAACACCTACAGCAACATACAATGGAAAGAACAAATATTTTGGAGTTAGATAACTCTGTTTTTTACTAACGGGATCTTGGTCAAGCTATTTACTTTCTCTGAGCCTTATTTCATCTATAGAATTGGAATTAAGAAGCAGTAAATTAAATAATGCTCCTGAAAGGAATTTTGTCCACACTAGAGTAAAACGTAAGAATCGGTTGTTTTTAAATTGAACTCTGTCCTTTCCTGCAAAATATATTACATATCTAAATCTACATATCCGAAGTCAGACTTATATTAGCTAGAACAAATGTCTACTACACAAGCAATTTTAGGTATAATAGAAAGATCATTGTTTCAAAATTTCAGGTGCCAGAGGACCAGAAATTCCACTGTTGAAAATTTAGTCCTTTGAGCTGAAATACCTAGCACTTTCTTTTAAAAAAATTGTAGGCCAGGTACAGTGGCTCACACCTGTAATCCCAGGACTTTGGGAGGCCAAAGTGAACAGATAACGAGGTCAGGGATTTGAGACCAGCCTGACCAACATGGTGAAACCTCGTCTCTACTAAAAATACAAAAATTAGCCAGGTGTGGTGGCGCGCGCCTATAAACTCAGCTACTCAGAAGGCTGAAGCAGGAGAATGGCTTAAACCCGGGAGGTGGAGGTCTTAACCCGAGTGAGCTGGGATCAAGCTACTGCACTCTATCCTGGGCGACAGAGCAAGACTCTGTCTCAAAAAAAAAAAAAAAAAAAAAAACACAAAAAAAATTTGTATCTAATTATCAAAGTAAAACCAGTCTGATATAGATTATTTAGAACATGCATTCTCAGTGTCATCACTACTGTTCTCAAGAGGGTGAAATTTGGTTCTGAGGGTGGTGGTAAATAAATTTTAGATGTGACAATGGTTTATGGCCCTCAAAAGGATCACAGAACATATATATATGTACAGGATATATCTATGGTATTAAAGTTTCAAAAGAGGGCAATACAAGTAAAAACACCTAAAAAGTCTCCTTAGGAGGACAAAAACAAGTTTGAAAAACAATGATTTAGGAAAACAAAACTTAAGAAAAAAGTTTTTCATAATCATCCATAATTCTACCAACATAAAAGAATAATTGTGGCTATTTTGGTGGGTATTTTTCTTCACATGTATTTTTTCCATAATTGCAAGCACAGTATATATGCAACTTTAAATATTTATAATAAGCATTTCCCACATCATTCAGCCACCCTTGGGATATAATTTTTAATCTTTGTATAACACCTTATTCTAGGGGTATAGTACATTTTACTCAAATATTTCCTTATTATTAAATATTTATTTTTCCCTTTTTTTACTATTAAACATAACATCATATTTGTGCAACAATCTTTGTCTTTCTTTTTAAACTACTCAATTAAAAGGTATAAATGGTTTTGAAGACTTGTGTGTTTCTGTTGCCAAGTTATTTTTAGAGCCATATGTCTTCCCAACAAAATTATGAGAATGCCTATTTATCAAACTCTCACTTTTAATAACTATTATAGTTCTAAAATTTGTCCTGATTTAAGAGGTGAGTAATGGTATCTCATTATTGTTTCAATTTATAATTCTTTAGCTGTTAGTTAAGTTGAACTGTTTCTTAATGAACATTTTATATCTCTTTAGAGAGCTGTCTATTTATACCTTTCAGGCATTTTTCTTTTGAGCTTTAGGTTTCTTCTCACAGATATATGTAAACTCTTTATAATTAAGTATAGTTACCCTATATCTTTCAGAGTTGTTACAAATATTTCCTTTCTTTTTTTTTGTCTTTTAGTTGGCTATGATTGTTTTTTATAGTTAGAATCTCTCTGTTTTTTCTTTGTTATTTTAGAGAAAGTCTTTCCTGTATTCAGAAGTCAGATAACTACCCATGTATATTCATTCATTCATTAATCCAGCAAATATTTATGAAGTATCTGCTATTTGCCAGATACTATTTTTAGGCATTGGGGATAAAGCATAAACAAAGCTTGTTGAACAACAACAAAAAATCTCTGTCCTTAAGGAGTTACATTCTACAGGAGGAGACAGACAAGAAACAAAGTCAGTCAGTCAAACAGATATGTTAAAAGATAATAATCCTATGGAGAAAAAGAAAGACAAGAAAAGCCTTAGGATATTTCAGAGATGAGGATTGTAGTTTTAAATAGGAGATCAGGGAAGATTCCACTAAAAAGCTAACATTTAAATAAAGACCTGAAGAAGATGGGAGAGCACACCACGGGGGAAGAGCATTCTAGGCAAAGGGGCAGAGGCCTGAGCAGAGAGTATGCCTGGAGAGTCTGAGGCACAGCAAGGAGGCCAGTGCAGATAAAACCAAGGGGAGAGGAGGTGGTGGTTACAAGAGGGAGTAGTGAAGTCAGCAACAGCCTCTCCAACACTTGGGTCCTGTTACTGGGTTTGACTTCCCATCCCAGATTTTTCTTCCCTAAGAGTGAGCTTCCTCAGAGTCTCTGTTGTTTCTCCCAATAAGTCGTTCTTGGTTTGACCATTGCAATCTATCTAATACCTTTGAATAAGTCTGAAGTTCAATAATAGACCTCTCTCTCTGTCTCTCTTTTTCTGCCTCCATTAGGCATCTTTAGCTTCTGTGTAAAGCAGTAATGCAAACGAAACAGTTGCTTATTTCTACTTGCAAAAGGCATCTGAATATCAGCAACTTCCAGTCAATATTCCTTGTAATATGTATTTCTATATTTTTAAAAACTGAGTAATAAACTACATTTATACCTAGTAATTAAAAAAAAAAAAAAAAAACTTGGGTTCTAGTCATAGCTTGGTTGTGAACCAACTGTATATCCTTGGTAGGCGGTAGGCAATAATAACAACTTACTTTTATGAAATTCATAATATTTAATTCATTTTCAAGGGTAATATTTTAAGTTATTCACCTTACTTCAGCCTAGATTTCTCATTCATAAATGAGAGCATTAAGTTGGATTTTTTTTTTCAGGTATTATGTATAGATAAAGAAATAGAATTCAATTCCTGAATCAGGATCTTTGAAATGAGGGTCATACATTTTATTCTACATATTATCAGCTCTATATTTTAGATTTTGGTGGTGGCAAAACCTATGTTGGTGCCCTTAGTTTGGTATCAATTTCAGTATTAATAAGGGTAGACAGGAACATGCTGCAATAATAAATTAATCTACAAATACCAGTGGCCAAATTCTTTCTCATTACTATATTTGTCCAACTTGATTTGATGGGAACAGGGGGTGATTTGTGTTCCAGGTAGTCACTCAGGGACCCAGAGGGAGTTTTCACCATCAAGTGAAAATTCCATCAGTTTTCACTTCATGTCCATTAGTTGTTTGGACAGGAAGAGAAAAGTAGAAGAGTTATGCATCAGTTCACTCATCATTTCTCATAGCCTATTGACCACAACTAGTCACATAACCCCCTCCAGTCACAAGGAGGCTGGGAGATGGGGGATGCTTTTTATTTGTAATCCCCAAATCAATACTTGCAGTGCTTTCATGGCCATTCCCAGATATGCACAGAGCGGCCAAAAATTTGTGTTGCCTACGTGCATGTTCCCAACGGAGGCCGAACAGGCTTTTCTCTGCCTTCTTGTTTCAGCTCTCATACCGTAGACAAGTATCTTTTTTGCTATCTATTTAGTGCCACTATTTTGCTATCTATTTTTTGTGGTTTTTGTTGGTGATTCTGCTGTTTAAAATGGCCCCAGGCAGAGTGCTGAAGTGCTGTCTAGTGTTCCTAAGTGTAGGACATGCTTTAAGGAGAAAACACGTGTGTTAGGTAAGTTTCCTTCAGACATGAGTCCTTCAGACATAGTGTCATTGATCATGAGTTCAATGTTGATTAAGTAACAGTTTTTATAAAATAAGATGCCTTTAAGCAGAAAAACACACAAAATAAAGTAATGTATTGATTGGTTGATGAAAATACTGTGAAGAAAGACTCACAGGAATCGAACTCTGTTTCCCCCCCGGGGAGCAATGATTCAGTATTCACTAAATTCATGTTTGTGGCAACTTTACAGAACATAACTACTACTGTGAATAATGAGGATCAACTGTTGTTCACTTCTATTTGTTCTTCATGTTCAGTAAGGAATCTGAACCATGGAGACATTTGACAGAAATTTTGTGAACATAAATGAAACTAATAAGTCGATATCTTTTGGAATCTAAACTTTCTCTAGTGAAGGGCAAAAAGGTAGCTTTTTAAAAAGCAGTCCTGTCCTCAGAGGAGAAAATGTACATGCTTTGAAAAGAAGAAGCATAATAAATTGTTGATGGATAAGTAGGATACACACATACACACCATTCAACAAATGTTTACTGAGCACCCACTTGTGTCAGTCATTGTGCTAGGAGCTAGGGACACAAAAGAGAACAAGAGGCTCCTGCCTTCAGTGCTCTCAGTCTTGTGGGAAGGGATAAAGGTGCAATTGTAATTACAAAGTGGTGACTATTGTGATTAGGGAAGTATCAGCCATCAGAAATGGCAGTTCCACAAATTTTATGCTCACTCTCAAGTCACAGAGCATCACGTATCTCCTAAACAATAGCACTTAGGTAACAGTACATATAAGATGTTGTTGTTCAAAACATTTTTGAATGTGTCCCATCTCTGATCCAATATACTGAAAAGGCAAGTTAATTTTACAAGCAGATACAATTGACTATTTGGCATTTAAACAGGCCTTGTAAGGCCAAATATTGCCCATGAAAAGCAGTTAACAAATCACAAATCTTACATAAGTAGACCTTTTTCTCGAGGGTCTAGTTTCTTTTTTTTTTTTTTTTTTTTTAAAAAAGGACATTCCAAGTAGGAACTCAATGGGAATATTGTTAAAGATGCAATTTTTAAAACATTTAACATTTCTATTTTTTGTGCTTATTTTAATTTTCCTTTCCTAAATCAGAGAGCTTGACTTTCGTTGCATCCTTCATATACAGGCAATACTTACCTTCAGCATGAGTACTAGCAAAATGTGCTATGTAGTATTTTTTCTTCCTGATGCTGGATTTTAAAAAAATACTAAGAAAAGTTTAGAAAAAATAGTAAGATATTTCTGCCGTAATATAATCTTTTGACAGCGGTGATGAGGGAACTGCAGACTGTAAACAGTGTAGTCCAAATTTTTGAATTAGAGAGGGAGCTGCCTCTTTAAATCACATCAACAAATAGTACAAGAGGCCTCCATTTGCACTATTTGCACAAGCTGGCACAAGCTGACATAGGGTTGCTAGTGGTCTGCTAGGTTCATGGCATAGGAATCACAGATGTTGTTATGAATGGTTTGGGTAGTCACCGAATATTGGGAACAGGGATGAGAAAAAAAAATGCCTTAGCCTTTGACTTATTGGTTCAGTTTATGGAAGGGCTTTTGGTTATGTTGCCCAGTGGATCAGGCAATTTGCTCTTACCAGAAAAAAAAAAAAAAAAAAGGAAGAAATTGCCTTTCATTGGGCCTCACTGTATGTCAGGCACTATATTAGTCACTTCACAAATATTTCATTCTCATGCAGGTTGGGGAGCTGAAATTCAGAGCTAACTGGCCCAAGGTCACATAGCTGTAGTAAACAGAAGAGCTATAATTTGTCTGACTCCCAAGGGGTGCAGGGTAACCAACATTTACCAGGCACTTTGTATACATTAGCTCAGAGAGGCTAACTCACTCATTCAAGGTCACACTAACAGTAGTACCGACGCATATTTCTAACACAAGAGTCCCTATGGCATGCTCTTTCTACCACATTGCATCTCTTGAGTAGGAGTAAAATTAAGCCAAAAACTAGCTCTGAGTCTACATCAGGAACTTGCTTTAAAAGAAAAACAAAAAGCAAGTGGATTCAGTAAGGACACAACAATATTAATCTTCAGTACATCAAAAAATTGATACTTATAAGGACCACCCTGAGTTTTCAAAAAGATATCATGTACCTTACATATTTTTTAAGTGGAGGGGGACTTTATAATACATTTGAGGATGTACCTGTGCCCAAACGCTTAAAATTAAAATCTCTAATATTTGGCATGCTAACTCTGATTTTTTTGTAAAAGTGAATATCCAGTGTGACATTCCTCATAGGTTCAGAACGGCGAGATTTTCTTGCATTTTTGTTCAAAAAAATCAACAGTAGTTTTGTTACCTTGGTCAAATGTATAAGTGTAGAATTCACTTAGGTCAGAGGCTAAAATGAATAGATCAGAAAACACGGTAAACCCAAAGAAATTCAATGTTATGTGATTCAAATAAACCTCATATAAATTCTGTCTAGACAATGTAGTTTTATTTTGTTTGATCAATATATTTTCTCTTTTGAAAATGCTTTACCCATATCTCCAGACCTCACCAGTCTGAGGATAAAAATAAGATCAAAGACTTTTATAAAGCTATCTTTTCCCTCTCTTGCCCCTGCACCCTCCTGCTCGGTGAGAATGCCAAGCTCCTTTAGGTTATCTCATAAGCCTTGGAAGACCCCAGAAAATCAGAAAATGACCCACACATGTTCCACACACTTCTCTGGGATAATATTGGCATTTGCCATTTGCCCTTTCTTTCCTTCTCCAGCCAGCTGTGGGTCTGATGACTGCCCCTGTAAGTGCACAGCCAACACAGCTGTGTGTGCCCCAAAGACTCTCTCTTCTGTTTATGTCAGTTGTTGTCTACTTGGAGGCTGCTCAGGCTGATGTCTACACTGAGAGCATGATGTAAGCTATAGACAGGGCTACTCTTCCCCACCTTCCCCCCTAACTGCAGAAGCTGTGGTGCTTTGAATTCTAATTTACCAATTCCTCTAGATCTTACTTGGGTCTTTCATGGCAATCCCTCACCCCAGGACTCAGGCAAGGGTCGATGGGGGTGGGCTACATGGGAGTCTGAGTGACAGACACTGTGCTGCACTCAGACTCACCCTTCCCCTCTGACCCTGCTCTATTGTCCTTCAACCAAAATGGTGCCCTTCTTCCCTGGGGATGAGTTCTTTCCCAGGAAGAGCCTCATGCAAATAGCTGTGTGACAAGGCCACCCGCCAGTCAGTCTTCTAGATTACACAGAAGGATTTCCCCTTGAGGTGGGAAAATAACTTCTAGAGACAACTGAAAAGGAGGCAATCGCAGAAAATTAAGAAAGAGGTGAAGAAAATTTAACTTAATAAACAGAGTTGTACCAGAGATGCTTGATTTGTCCTGGGTCTCATCTAGCTGGTTTGTGTTGAGGGGATTAAGTTTACTGAGCTGATAAACAACCACTGTGAGAAAATGTTATCTAGTTGTACCTTAGCAATGACTTCTCCCATGTTCTAAAAAATTCAGCTTCTCACTGGCCCAGCACGGTGACTCATGCCTGTAATCCCAGCACTGTGGGAGGCTGAGGCGGGTGGATCACCTGAGGTCAGGAGTTCGAGACCAGCCTGGCCAACAATAGGGAAACCCTGTCGCTACTAAAAATACAAAAATTAGTCTGGTGTGGTGGCACGCGCCTGTAGTCCCAGCTACTCAGGAGGCTGAGGCAGGAGAATTGCTTGAACCCGGGAGGTGGAGGTTGCAGTGAGCTGAGATCATGCCACTGTACTCCAGCTTAGGTGACAGAGCAAGACTCCGTCTCAAAAAAAAAAAAAAAAAAAAATCAGCTTCTCACCTGGTTCACAGAAAGCTGGACCCTATCTGCTGATTATGCATACAGGTGGGCAGTTTAAGGGCTCTGCCTAAGGTCATTGTTAGCACAGAACTGAGAGCTTGCAGTCTTTTGGAATTTAAGAAATTATACACTGTAGGATGATAGCGCTGCATGGGGGAACCTGTGACCTTATCTAATTTTTAATCCAGGACACTGCAGCTGTCACACTATTAATATCCCAATGTGTGTAAAACAGAAAAAAGGAGAAAACCACATAATAAAAATGCATTCAAATCCATGGATGACAGTGACATTTGGATGACTAATTACAGGGAACTATGACTAAACTTTTATAATTTATTACATGGAACTTTAGTTTTTTGTTTTGTTTTGTTTTGTTTTGAGATGGGGTCTCAGTCTGTTTCCCCAGCTGGAGTGCAGTGATGTGATCTACCTCCTGGACTCAAGTGATCCTACCTTCTCAGCCTCCCAGGTAGCCGGGACTACAAGCACAGGCCACCACACCTGGCAAATTTTTGCATTTTTTATAGAGACAGGGTTTTGCCATGTTGCCCAGGCTGGTCTTGAACTCCTGGACTTAAGAAATCCACCAGCCTCAGCTTCCTAAAGTGCTGGGATTATAGGCCTGAGCCACTGTGCTCAGCTTGAAATTTTAGTTTTTTCCAAAAATATAATCTCTAGATAGAAAATTGGGAAAGATTTTAATTTTCTTTTCTTAGTTGATTTTTTTAGGCAGGTGAACGTATACTTAAATTTTTTAAATTGTTGGCCAGGCGTGGTGGCTCATGTCTGTAACCCTAGCACTTTGGGAGGCTGAGATGGGAAGACTGCATGAGGCCAGGAGCTCAAGACCAGGCTGGACAACATAGCAAGGCTCCATCTCTAATAAATAAATAAATAAATAAATAAATAAATAAATAAATAAATAATTGTGGTAAAATGTATGCAATATAAAATTGACCATTTTAACCATCTTCAAGTGTACAGTTCAGTGGCATTAAGTATATTCACCGTGTTGTGCAATTATCACCACCATCCATCTCCAGAATTATTTTCATCTTCTAAACTAGAAACTACTCATTAAAAAAAATAGCATCCCTTTCCCCCTTGCTCTCTGCCCTGGCAACTACCCACTATTCTACTTTCTTTCTCTATAATTTGGCTACTTTAAGTACCTGTAAGTGGAATCACACAGTATTTGTCCTTTTGTAACTGACTTGTTATACTTAGCATAACATCTTCGAGGTTCACCAATCTTATGGCACATGTCAAAATTTCCTTCCTTCTTAAGGCTGAATGATATTCCATTGTATGTATGTACCATATTTAGTTTGTCCATTTATCAGTCAATGGACACTTGGGTTCTTCTTATTTTTGACTATTTTGAATAATATTACTATGAACACGAGTGTTCAAATATTGTTTGAATCCCTGCTTTCAATTCTTTTGGGATCATGTGGTAATCTATTTTTAATTTTTGAGGAACTGACATACTATTTTCCATAGTAGCTGCACCATTTTACTTTTCTACCACTAGTGAGTGCACCAGGGTTTCAATTTTTCTGTACCCTCACCAACTCTTTCTCCTTTCTTTCTTTCTTTCTTTCTTTCTTTCTTTCTTTCTTTCTTTCTTTCTTTCTTTCTTTCTTTCTTTTTCTTTCTTTCTTTCTTTCTTTCTTTCTTTCTTTCTTTCTTTCTTTCTTTCTTTCCCTTTCTTTCTTTCTCTTTCTTTCTTTCTTTCTTTCTTTCTTTCTTTCTTTCTTTCTTTCTTTCTTTCTTTCTTTCTTTCTNCTTCCTTCCTTCCTTCCTTCCTTCCTTCCTTCCTTCCTTCCTTCCTTTTTCTTTCTTTCCTTCTCTCTCTCTCTCTCTCTCTTTTCTTGATAGCCATCCTATTGGGTGTAAAGTAGTATCTATTGTTAATTTTGATTTGTGTTTGTGATATTGAGTATCTTTTCATGTGCCTTTTGGCCACTTGTATATCTTCTTTGGAGAAATGTCTATTTGAGTCCTTTGCCCATTAAAATTTTTTTGCCATAGGAGTTCTTTAATATTCTAGATATGGATATTAATTCTTTTTTCTTTTTTTTTTTTTTTTTGGAGACAGAGTTTTGCTTTTGTTACCCAGGCTGGAGTGCAATGGCACGATCTCAGCTCATCGCAACCTCCACCTTCCAAGTTCAAGCAATTCTCCTGCTTCAGCCTCCCAAATAGCTGGGATAACAGGCATGCACCATCACGCCCAGCTAATTCTGTATTTTTAGTAAAGACAGGGTTTCTCCATGTTGATCAGGCTGGTCTCGAACTCCTGACCTCACCTCAGGTGATCCACCCACCTTGGCCTCCCCAAATGCTGGGATTACAGGCATGAGCCGCCATGCTCGGTCTCTGGATATTAATTCTTATTGCACATACAATATGCAGATATTTTCTCCCATTTTATGGGTTGCTTTCCATACTGTTGATTGTGTTCTCTGATGCAAGGAAGTTTTTAAATTTAATATAGTCCAATTTATATGTTTTTCTTTTGTTGCCTGTGCTTTGGTATCATATCCAAGAAATAAGTGCTATATCCAATATCATGGAACTTTTCTCCTGTGCTATTTCTAAGAGTTTTATAGTTTTAGCTCTTACATTTTTATCAATTTTGAGTTACTTTTTGTATATGCTACAAGGAAAGGTTCCAACTTAATTCTTCTGCATGTGGATATCCAGTTTTCCCAATATTTGTTGAAAAGACTCTCCTTTCCCCATTGAATGATCTTGCACTCTTGTAGAAAATCATTTGTCTATATATGCAATAATTTATTTGTGGGCTCTGTATTCCATTCCATTGATCATATGTCTGTCTTTATGACAGTACCACACTGTTTTAATTAGTGTAAATTTGTAGTAAGCTTTGAAATGAGGAAATGTGAGATCTCCAACTTTGTTATTTTTCAAGATTATTTCAGCTATTCATGGTCCCTTGAGATTCCATATTAACTTATGGATTTTTCTATTTCTGCAAAGTCATAATTGGGATTTTGAGGATTTTACATTTAAAAACTCAAGCTATTATGGTGGTGGCAAAGCAAGTTTTAACATAAGAAATTGCATCTGTTTCTGATATTTTAATAACAGATTTCTTTTGGTAGATATTCAATCTGAAGTGCTACTCTTTTATGAACAAGCTCTATACAGGCTTTTAGGCTACTATTGACTGTATAGTTGTGGAGAATAATTTCTCCAAAGAGAACAAAAGTCACATTTTTAGCCCCAGTGGCCCTTTAACCTAACTACGTCTGAATGTTCTTCTTGTACATAGTTGTATCACGAATCTTGTTAACTTTGATTTCTAAAATTCAGGGAAAAAATGGGTTTAATTTCTATAGTAACAGCTAATAACATTATACATTACATAACTTTTTTTCTTTCAATCTGTTTATAATATTAGAATTTATCTAACTCAGGTAAATAATATAATTCAATTTGTACGAGATTTAAAGATAGTCCATTTCCTGTTGCAGCATTCTGGTGGAATGTACTATTTTTCCTTATTCAGTTTACATATTTTCTTTTTGGAATCAACTTAAAAAGAAGAAAGTGGGCTGGGCACAGCGGCTCATGCCTGTAATCCCAGAACTTTGGGGGGCTGAGGTGGGAGGATTGCTTGAGGTCAGGAGTTCGAGACCAGCCTGGCCAACATGGTGAAACCCTGTCTCTACTAAAAATACAAAAATTAGCCAGGTGTGGTGGCAGGCGCCTGTAATCCCAGCTACTCGGAGGCTGAGGCAGGAGAATCGTTTGAACTCGGGAGGTGGAGGTTGCAGTGAGCTGAGATCATGCCACTGCATTCCAGCCTGGGCAACAAGAGCAAAACTCTGTCTAAAAAAAAAGAAAGAAAGAAAGAACGAAAGAAAAAAAGAAGAAGAGAAGACTCCCAAATTACAGACAAATACATCAGTTGAAAGAGTAAAGAGGTTGACAAAATGTAGCTATTTAGATCTTTTGAACAAAGCTAAGTAGTTAAGGTTGTTCTGAGATTTTCAGTGCCAGTTTATGCCTCTCTGACTTTCACATCACTTAATTTTACTTTTCTTTATTTCAGCAAATATTTACTGAGTGCCTGCCATGCAGCAGGCACTCTTTTAGGCACTGTAGACACAGTCTCCCACAGCAGTCACAGTCCTCACAGCAGCTCAAAGCCTCAGAAGGAAATAGACAAGTAAATTAATAAATTACCATATGTAAGTAGATACAGAGTGGTTGAATGGGAAAGCAGAATGGGAAAGCAATCACAGAAAGGGTATGTTACTGATCTTCCAAGACTGTCTTTTCTAGGGCTCCTTGACTCACTGCAACAATGGGGTCATATTTAAGAAGTTAAATAATACCAAGAAGTGATAGTGCTTGGGAACTGTGTCATTCTTCCATAAGCATAGAAATGGATTTGTTCTTTCCTCAAAATGGATCCATCATTATTTAAAGTCAACAGCTTTTGGCAGGAATGCCTTGTTCAAAGTGTGCAGTGTCATTAGGTAAGGGCAGGCTTCTTAAACTTCCCACTGGCTATGCTTCCTCTCAGCCAAGCGAGTGGATCATCATGTTGGGGTGATGGTTACATCGTCTAAGAGTCTGTCCCAAGCTGCCTTGCTGAAGCAAATGCTTTTTTATATCTTTTGTTTTGTTCTGAACACTCAGGTGAATATTAAAATTGTATGAATATTCTGAGTTTTAAGCTACTTATCACCCACCCCAAGTCTTTCAGTAATCTTAGTGCTAAAAGAGGATGCACCATGTTTATCTCCAAGCTCCAAGGCTCGTGGGCATACCATCCCCATTTTAGAAGTGTGGAAGAAGCTATGTCATAGGAGCATAAGAACTAAGCATTCTTTCCTACTCATTATGTTTTTTTCATTCAAAGATAGAAAAGCCACACAAGTTTAAAATACAGTTAAACTGTCGTCAGACATAATAACTAGTAATAGTGCTGTATGTTTTAAAAAAAGCTAAGTTTTGGAAACATGATCAATGAAATTCAGTTCCTGAGCATAATAAGCCCATTTGTGGCTGCCTTGCTAGACACAGGAATATTATGAAATATCCAGTCTCTTTCTGGCTTGGTGTTTGTCATAGGGTGACCAACTTGTCCCGGCTTGCCTGGGACTGTCCTGGTTTGCAGAAGTCTGACTTCACACGACTCAGCTTCCCTTAGTCTCAGACAACCTGGGACATTTGGTCACCCTCATTTGCCCAGAACTGGCACACACTTCCAGCAGTTTTCAGGGATCCTCCTCATATAGGCTGCTGGCTGGAAATGGCCATGATTCTTTGGTGCAGAAAGGTCAGGGACTAACAACACAGGGAGAACAGCAAGAAACCTCTGAGGCAACCAAATCCCTGGGAATCAGACAACTCTGCCAAGAACCTTGAGCTAACACAGCCAGTTTTAAGTATTTTTGATGCTGAATTGGTCATCTGTCCTAGAGCAGTGATTTCCAAGTGCAGCTGTGCTTTAGAATCACCTACAGAGATATTTCAAAACACAATTCCTGGCCTGCACCAACAGACTGGCTGACTTAGAATTTCTGTGCTTTTAACATAGCAGATGAATGATGTTTCCAGCACACAAATCTGACCATCACTGTCCTGCTGCTCAAAAACTCCAAAGCCTCTTGCTCCTCTGTGACAAAATCCAAACTCATTGCATGGCTTACAAAGCTTTTCATGAGTTTATTACTCCAGTCTCATATTGCAAAATCTCATGCATTTAAATCTGTTTGGCCTTTGTATACAGTCTTGCCTGGGCCTAGAGCACTCTCACCTTACCTCTTCTTTCTCTAGCTCAAGTATTCATTATGAGATTTCAGGTCCTTAATCCAGGAAGCCTCTTCTGTTAGCTCAGATTCAAGTTAAGTGTTCTTCTAGATGATGTCCTTAGCCCCAATTATTTCCTCCACCTAAGGCTTACTATGTCATATTGTAAACACCTCTCAATTGTTTGTTTGTGTCTCTCCAGACTTGAATTCCCAAGGATGCAGTTATTTCTCCAATACTGAATACAATGCATTGCACAAAGTAAATGTGTGCAAATATTTATTGAAGGAGTGATTAGATTCAGCCCTCTTTTGAACCTGTGCTACTTGTGTGGGTTCCACCTGTCCTGTGTTTTATTCTATCCTCCAATTTGCTCCTGCTTTTCCAGCAAAGCACAGACTCACTCCATTGACTTTATACAATGAATTGCACACTCACCTGTGGGCCCTAGGCTTCACAGAGCAGCTCTTTGCTGCCCCCACATGTTTTGAATCAGCTTCTTATCCAGTCAACTGAGAAACCCCTTGTTCCACCTGGTGCAGTTTCAGTTGTGGGGTATTTATGGAACATCCTTGTTCTTGGCCTCCCTACACTTCCACTGGCACAAAGAAGAACTATGTCTGATGGAAGAGAATGGTGTGACAACTGTGTCTGTTTCTCTACTCTAATCTCATATTTGTTCTCTATCATCAGGAGTAAATAAGTTGAACATAGAGTCATCTTCAAAGCATTCTTCTCTGGGTCATTTTACATGTATTTAAATATAGTGGTCTATTTTGCAGCTTCCCCACATCCTAGGATTTTAACAAATTGTTTTGAATAAATTTCTATGTGAAAATATTAATGCTCAAGAACAGAAGCTTTCTTACATTTTGAACTTTATTCTTTTATAGAAAATTAGCAAGTTTCTCAGAAATGGAGATGTAAAGTTTTCTCCCCAAAATATAGAATCTTTTTTTAACATAAATTGAATCATTTGTTTCAAATAGTAAAATAAATTTGTGATCACACAGTCATCTTCATTAATACATTGATTAAATAGATACCACAATTTTATTGATTTACTATTTTATTATTATCACTATTATTCTTATTACAGGCGTGAGCCACCACACCCAGCCTCTTTCCATGACTATTACTATACAATTAGAGAGGCTTTAGTAAATTTATAGTGAATAGTGTGGTTGTAAATAAATGCATTGTATTATATCACCATAACCTCTTTTTCTTCAGTAATTAGTATCTAGGGTAATTAAACTAAGATGAAATATATAGTATATGTAGCATATCACAATTAATACAGTTCAAGCAAAAGTGTATTTCGGGGAAGGAAAGTAATAGGTGTTTGATATCAGTTGGAACACAAGAAACTGTCTTCTAAGAGAATTAGGAAGTTTGGGGTCAAGATGATCAATACCAATAATATATGGATATTTTTAAACTAAATAACTTAAATGATTAAACTGAAATAGCTACCTGCTTACAGTTTTAAAAGTACTTTATTTGCATTATCTTGTTAGAGCCTAACACAGTCCCTATAATGTATAGGGGTTGTGTCCCCACTTTACAGACAAGGAAACAGTCAGGGAGATTAAATAACTTTTGGAGAGACTGCTCTAATTTTGAAATTCCTTTTTGAAAAAAATATTCCTAAGAGTAGATTGTGAAATATCTAGACAGTTTTAACAATATCAGTTTTACATGTTATATTTGGTTAGGGAAAAATGTATCTTATAAAATTCCTTTTCTACCCATGCAGCAAAAAGTTATTTAATCATGGAGACATAACAGAAACCATAGTATATAATTACTATTGTCTCAGCACCTACTGTATGCCAAGTTTTATATTAGGCATCTTATATATTTACGTCTGATTTTAATCTAACAACAAATATATAAGAAAGTTATTATGATCCAACTTCATAAATGATAAATTAGGTCAAAGTAATGTTAACTGCTTGCACAAATCACACACCTTAGCTGAGATTGGAAACTATTTCTGAGTCTCTTCAAAGCTGGACTCATTCTATCATGATATAAATTTTATTCCTATATTTTAATTAAAGTTCATACTTGCTTGATAGCTTTAAGATTTATTTAATTTTCTTTATGCTCGAGCTATGTAAACTTGGGCAAACCAGCAGTAAGATTGTTGCTCTCAACATTACTTGATACAGTTTACATTTAGGAGCCACTTTCAGATTACCTTTTTCCATAACTAAGGACAAACACTTTTTCAGAATGTCATTTGTGGAAAGACCATATGGAAATAGTTCTGCTGTGATTCCTTCAGCTGTCTAGTTAGAATGTGATTAAATCATAATAAATTTTAGGTGAGAAAACCTATAATCCTTATACTATGCTGTTTTCAGTATACCTACCCAGCTCAGTGGCTGTTTTACCTCTGGCTTTACTGGTGTGTTTGAAATAATTCTGAAAGAAATCAAGACAATGCCAAAAAGAGGGTATAGAATAATCCTTGAGCAATTTTTGTTTTATGTCCTCCTTTGTGTTAAATCCTAGGTCCTGTGCATAGGACTGTCTATAGCCAGAATGAAGGTGGCTTTCTCAGCATTGGGTGCATGAAAAAGAACTTTCTATGAAAGTATTTGCCTTTGTTTTATTTATGGGGAATAAGGAATGATGAAGTATTTCTTTTTTCTTTATGAAAGCACTACTTTGTTTCTCTTTGTAAAACTAGCTACATATTTACTGTAGAAAATTTAGAAAATACATACCTGTAAAAACAAAAAGAAGAGGTTAAAAATACAAAAATTAGCCGGGTAAGGTGGCATGTTCTGTAGTCCCAGCTATTCGGGAGGCTGAGGCAGGAGAATCACTTGAACCTGGGAGAGAGAGGTTGCCGTGATCTAAGATCATGGCACTGCACTCCAGTCTGGGTGACAGACTGAGACTCTGTCTCAAAAACAAAAACAAAAGCAAAAAACAGAAAAACAAAATAAACATCAAAAAAAAGCCCTTAATATTACTACCCTGTGTTCTAAACCCTTTTCTTTTAGTATTTCAGAAATTTTTAATCAGTATCTCAATTTACAGTATAAACAACAGTACATTCTATTTTACTTTTTATATTAAAATTTTTTATTTATTTATTTTTTCAAAGGACAGTACATTCTATGTCTGCTCTATAAGACTTCACATTTCACATGTTAGAAAAATGAACTTTAGAAAATGGCCTTTACTTCATCTGATTTAAAGATGAGAAACAGACAGTAGTTTGTTATCAAGAACTTCCAGCTTGCCAACCTTCTATCATCGCCATTTTTTCACTTTAAATGTGATTCTAAATTTTCCTTTCCTGTCATTACATAAGTCACTAAATTCACAGTATGGTGTTTCTTCTTTAAAGACGAGTTCGTCTCTTTCGGATTTGGTCAAAGCAAAAAACTGACCTAGGGTGTGAGGATAATTTAAAGGAGAAAAGTGATGACAGCTTTTTAAGTTCGGAAAAAGGAAATGTACTTGCACCAAAGTAAGCAAGTTGACTTTGGATGATGCCAAGGATTTGTATTCAATTTAGTTGCTATGTCTCGTAATCTATTAGTGTGGCACAGTACTCTCAACCCTGGAATCACCTGGGAGCCTTAAAAAGCGTTGATGTATATAGGTCCTTCCCCAAAAGATTAGAATGTAATTGGTCTGGAACGGCCTGGGCCTTGGGATTTTTTAGAGTTCCTCAAATGACTTCAGCACAGTCAGCATTGTGAATCATTACTTTAGAACATGCTTTATATATTCACCTATGTCAGATGAACACAGGAACACTTTCTGCCTGAAGACCAGTAGCAGTCTACATAACTTGAGGCTCCTTCAGTATAGATTGGGAGTTATGCCTTGCACAATGGTGCCTGGCAGAGAGGATGAACAGGGCTAAAAGACAGCCTGCTCTTCACTCACTAGGTGAGCTGCGCTCTGACTCAGGGCTGTGTCTCCTAGATAAAGTGGGCACCTTTTTCTAATGAGCACAGTGTACAGGCTAACTTGACCCTGCATCTGTGCTTATCTTCTTTCAACCTGCATGGAGACACATTGCCTTTCCATTAAACTATTTCCTGACTTCAACATTCACTAACATTCTAAACCACCAGGTTCTTCAAAATTCATATTTTCCATTTTTGTCTTGAAGTGAGCATGTGTATATGTGGCAGAAACATTTCAAATCTGCAAATTCCAGTTCATTGACATCTCAGTAATGAATTATTCTGTAGCCATATGGAATTAGATTAATTTGGAGACTGAAAAGGCAACAAAAGTGAGAAACCTCGAGAAAGACAAACTTTATAACGGTCGTATTGTGAACACTCATAGTTGACTAGTTAGCTCTCTTCTTTAGAATATCATAATAATGAACCAGGTTTATAATTTCAGTCCCACAGTTAGCATCAATATAGGAGAAAACTCTATTCCATTGTCATAGGCTGAAACTTTGTTCCCAACCAGATTTTTCTTTAGTACAAGTTGGAATGAAGTCAGGGCACTTCTTACCCATCACCATTACTGGAAAAACAGCTCCAGGTGTGTCCCTATATGGAAATACATTCAGCAAATGTCAGCTCCATCATAAGTAGAAAGATCATCCCTACTAACCAGTGCAAAACATAAGCAGGTGTATTTGCATTATGTGATGGGAACCACAGACTGTATGATATAAAGCCTACAATCGTGGTTTTCTTGAAAGCTTCAGTAATACGTTGTGCTAAGAAACAAACAAACAAAACTGACCTACCAAGCTGACTCATCTAACTGACAGTCTGGATGTTAAAGGGGTGTAATTTCACCTTTATTGTGAATACATTAGATACATTAGATTTGAAAAGGACAGCCAAGCATCATATGAGTTCTCAACCATGTGTTTCTGTGCAAAATGAATCACCTAATGAGAAACAGGAAATCATCAATAAAGGCTGTTTGTTAATTGACACATGAACTTATAACTAGAATGGAGGCAGCAGGGTTTTATTTTAAACCAGATTTGAATACTACATTGAGAACATCAACAGAAAACTAGAAGATTTTAGACTGTCATTGACCTCGCGTGCACTGAAACAGGTTAAGTATCCCAGGACCAGCCCTGCTTGCCTCCCTCCACCACCCCATCCCGAATTATTGCTACTTAGATAAAGCAATTTTTATGTAGTTAATATTAGCACAAATCCTTTTTTCTGCTCGCCTGCTTCCTAGCAACCTGAAGCAGAGTATCTGCTTGCCAATCTGCTTTTGGTTAAAAAAAAAAAAAAAAAAAGAACAGAATACCCAATGAATTTGCCAATAGCCCTGACAAAATGGGGATGTATTCAATAAGCTCTCTGTTGATATTTTGAGCCCAGTATGTGATTTACATTGTCAATCATCTGATCTTGCTGCATTTTCTATTACAGGCCAGAGAAGACGTGATCCATATGCTGAAGACGGAGAAAACCAAACCTGAGGTTCTGGAGGCTCATTACGGGTCTGCGGAGCCAGAGAAAGTGCTGCGGGTCCTGCACCGAGATGCCATTCTTGCCCAGGAGAAATCCATAGGAGAAGATGTCTATGAAAAACCGATTTCAGAGGTAAAAATATGACACCAACAAGTCCCCTGGAAGGGAAGGAACCTCAGGGAGATATCTTCACATTCTTCCATTTACATGCTTTAACATTTTCTTTCAAAGGCAAAATTTTGATGATACACTAATATAAAATTAAAGTGTAATTAAATAAGTCAAGGGTTACAGTGGATAAGCTTCAATGTTAAGAATTGTAGAAGCTTTTCTTTAAACATACCAAAGCCTGAAATATATTTTTCCATGTGGTTCTGATAGTTACATGCGCTTGCAGTATATTATTATTTTACTTCTCTAAGAAATGATAGCGTAAAAATTTGAAGTGCTTACCAGTTTTAACATTGAGCTGTCATGATTCTTACAAAATTGGTAACCTAAAATTAAATTGATCTTATCACTGATATGGTTATAAAGACACTTTTTTCGAATTTTATAAACTCTTTCATAATTAAAATGGTCTAATGTGAGTGGCCAGAATATAGTGATTGAGGCAAAATCCTTATGAAATACTTAGGGCAATTCTTTAAGATGAAAGGAATTCTAATAGGGCTATGACTATTATTATCGATTACTCATAATACCACATTTTAAAAATACTCTCACATTGTAGTAGAAGTTCGAGCCAGATTAGGATACAAGTTTTTCACATTGACCCTTCAGACTTTATATTAAAAAATTTACAGATGTGAAATTAGTGTCATGAACCAAAAAGAGAACAGAAATTAAAAGTCTGAAACAACTTACTATATGTTTAACATGTAATTTATGTCAAGCCTTTGGAGCAGCTCAGTTTGATAACTCTCAGAGATAAGATCTGCTTTAGACAGCATTCACAACAGACTGATGGTCCCATAATTTTTAAATTTCTGCAGCAAGAATAAACTCGAGCTCTATTCTCATCTTTTCCTAACGAGTTAAGAGATGATTATACGATAGGATGCAGTCAACAGGCTGGATCTACTTTCATGTCTGAGACCTACCACTGCTAGCTGTGTATGGCTATAGGCAGATTATGTAAGCTCTTTAAGCCTCAGTTTCCTCAACTGTGGGGTGTGAGGAACCACAGTGTCTGCCTCACAGAACTGCTGTGAGGATTTAATAAAGCAATGCCTATAAAACTCTTAACATAGTCTCTGGCACATTCTAGGTACTTAACAAGTATTAGTCATTAGTATTTGCTGGGATTCAAGAATAACTGCTCATACCCTTAATTGGTTTGAAACTTGGGAAGATTTGAGGAGTAAAAGACACAGAGGTCAAAAACATATATTTAATATGATGATAATAATAATAATAGTAACAACTTGGATTAGAGAACTCAGCTTGGATAAATGGTCTCATTTGGGCTTCTGAATTCTTTTCTTCCAAGGCTAGAGCTTGGGATGACATTCCCCACCCTCACCACCAAGGGAGAGGTGGGTCTGCAGAGAATACACACTTACCCAGGATTACTGCCTCCAATCCACTGGGTTCTGTGGGCTGAACACAGAGAGAGGAGTTTCCGACCTACCTTTAGAAAGTAGGCCTGACCTAAATATTCCTAACTCAGGGACAGAGGATCAGAACAGAAAACACTCACCCTGGGACTTGTCCTTCTGGAACTGGCTAAGCTGGGCATATTTCATGGTTCCTTTCTCCTCTTAACAATCTGAAGAGTCGTTTCCCCTTTGGGGAGAAGTGAGTGAGAAGGCAGAGAGAGAGGGCAGAAAATACTTCTCCTAATACTGCCAAAATGAAGTCCATTTTGTGAGAGAAATAAAATGATAGAAGGAGAAAAGATTTCCTTCCACCACTTACAAATTTTGGGTCTGTTAACCCTTTGAAATTAACAGTCAAGTTATTGTTACCTAGGAGCAGAATCCTGCTTCCAAATTCACGAGGCAGGAACTGTGATACATCACTGTTCCATTAGCCTCCTGGGATCATGAGCAGGTAGTCTAGCTCTTATTTCCTAGAAGCCATATTATATCTTAAGCCAAAAATCACTGCTCTTTCTTATTTCCATACCGTATTAGGCCCAGCAGGGGTATCCAGTAGAACTCACGAGAAGTTAAGCAATGAACCCAATACAGTGGACCTTTTTCCCTTGCCAAATAGCTGGGGAAAAATTAAACAGCAAATATTAAATCTCTCTGCCCTTCTTTGTAAATTAAAGTCTGGGATATCAGAGTTCATAATTCTTAAGCAAAATTCCAAAAACATTGAAGGTTTTCATTTCTTTCCTTCCTAATTTTGTATTCTGCTTAGCTTTAGCCAGTGGGATCTCAATTGATTGTCTGGGTAGAGTTTGTTTTTGTTTTCCCCTTTAGTAAAAAAACCTGGACTCACCGGCATTTTCAAAGTTGTATTAATATATCCTGAAGTCCCTAGAGTCTACTTTTTTCTGAAGAATCTAAAGAATTATTAGGACACATGCAATTATCAGAGTACAACTTCACACTCATAAATTTAAAAAATACAAGAGAGTCTTTAGCACTAAGATACATTTTTCTCAAGCAAAATGATATTCCTTGACCCTAGGACTCAGTATAAAGAAGGTCCATGTTACTCCTGCCAGAGACTAAAGCAGAGATTTAGGGCATGTCTGAGGGAAGGAAGGCAGATAGAGAAAATCTTCAGCCATAGCAGGGTTCTGGTAAGCCTGCTCTTACCAGAGCCTGTTGTCATCAGCAGCTTAATAATTATGGGAAGTGGCAAGCTCGAGATTGGGTGGAGCCTCTCTGCAGGTATTGTCTTTGCCTCAGTGAGTGGCATTCAAAACATTCCTGTCTTTTTGTAAAGTCTAGGGATTTGCAGTGGTGACCTCTTCAGTGCCTAGGTCTCATTTTAGGTACTCAATTTTCCCATCTGAGTATTTAAACTTCTTTGGTCTTTTTCTTTTTTCGGGCCCTGTTGCCAGGCCTAGGAAGCCCATCGCTTTAGAGGGTTACCCTTCTGAAGCCTGTGTAATTCGAGGCCCAGAAGGGATCAGACCTTACTCTTCCTCAGAACTCCCCTCATGTTTGAACTTTCAATCTTTGAGTAACTTGTCTGACTCAAGGCAACAAAAATATTTCTTCTGCCACAACTTTTCTGTGTAGGAAGGCTCAGCTGAGTTGCTGCTTCAGCATTTTAGTCATTTTCTTCAAGTGCTCCCAGACATTTGTTTTTCTAATATTGCCTTCCATATTCTACATTATGTGGGCTCCCTCAATGAGAGATGTGAAATCAAAGAAATCTGAGTCTGCCAAGAGTATTCTTTGTTAAACCTAAATCTTATCTATTTTCATCTTCTTGAGTTGGATAATCTTCATTAAAGGGCCTTTTTCCATTACACCACACCCACATTTGAACTTATCTAATGTTGTCCTGCCTAAATTCCCTTTTCTTTGTCTCATCTTTCCTTCAAACACCACATCCCAACATTTCTTGAGTATGTTCACTCAGGGCCCCAGTAATATTGGCGATTCCAGTGGACGTGGTGTCTCATGCCTATAATCCCAGCACTTTGGGAGGCCGAGGCAGGCAGATCATTTGAGGTCAGGAGTTCGAGACCAGCCTGACCAACACAATGAAACCCCATCTCTACTAAAAATACAAAACTTAGCCGGGCGTGGTGGCAGGTACCTATAATCCCAGGTACTCGGGAGGCTGAGGCACAAGAATCGCTTGAACCTGGGAGGCCTCGGCGGTTGCAGTGAGCTGAGATTGCGCCACTGCACTCCAGCCTGGGCGAGAGAGCGAGACTCTTTCTCAAAAAAAAAAAAAAGTAAATAAATAATAAATAAATAAATAAACATTGGCAATTCCATCTACAACAGCTGAGACACTGAAACTCACCAAATAATGCTTCAGATATCTTACCCTGATCTTCCCAGTTTTCGATTCTTAAATCTATTCATATTTTATATAACCACTTTGAATAGATGTTGCAATCTTTAAGGGAAGGGCCCCCAGTTGAGCTCACAAAAGACTATCAGTCCATTTACAGTGTTCTCCTCAATCCCTTCCTGGATCCTAATGCTTTCTTTGTGAGGAAAGTCACACTGCTCTGTCCTGTGGGCTCTCCTGTCTCTGTCGTCTCTGGGCACGCATTCTGATTCAACAATGTCTGAAATACCTTCCATTTTAATATCCCTATTTTTAGAAGTACTTAGATCCATTTCCGCTTTGTGTAAATCTAGTTTGGTCTTTAAGACCTCATATTTGCTTTTAAGTAGATTTCTCTTTTCCTCAATTCCTTAATACTTCTCCAGTTAGCCCTTTGCAGGTAACAGAGCTAAAAATACTTCCTGAATCATGCCTTTTTGTCTAAAACATACTGAAATTTCTCCTCAAGTTATTGTACTTCTCCACTAACTTTATTCATTAGAATAAGACTTCCAGGTACTCTCTTTCCTTAGTAAATTTTTGGCATTTGGTGTTATGATTCTCTCATTCAATTTTCCTTCCACCTCGTCCAAGTAGAATCTACATTTCCAAAGTAATAGGTGCCCATTCTACTTTCACTAGTCATTTAATAAAACCCGTTCCTCTATACTGAGCCACAGCTTGGATCCTGAAACCAAAAGCCATGTACATATAGTATCTATGATTAATGAATCTACAGAATCTTCAGAGTCTCTGGACAAGCCACATAGAGCCAAGAAAATAGACTACCTCTGTTCTCTCTCAGGAGATTGATGTAGTTCCAAACAAAATAACAAGAAACAGCATCTGGTACAGCTGATCTTTTGCTACCTATGTTATTCTTACATCCAAAACTTAAAATTGACACCTAAAACCTCACATACTAATGCTTTATAGCAGAAGAATTTATAGCCTCTACATTCTAAAGTCTGGATCTGCAGCTCTGCCTAAAAAACACACTATATACACCAATGCCTCAGTAACTTATGCATTAAGAGATGAAAAGACTGCTTTGTTGATAATGTAATTACTGTTGTGGTCAAGCTGTGCTAGTGTTTGGTGAGGTGAACATTACCCACAAAGACTTCAGCCACCTACTCCAGTGGCTTAGTCCAGAACTGTAGCTATCGCAAACAACCAGTCTCAAAAGCCTACAAGGATAGATGTAAAAAGGCTAAGGTCTACCCTCTGCCTCAGGGGCCCCAGAACACTTGATATTTCCATGTGCTGTTTTTTTCTCCAGATGTCCATGTAATGACTATCTCATTACATTTCCCAGTCAGGCATCCGATTAGTAATGCTCCCACCTTCCTCTCCAGAATTCCTTACATGGATTGAGAGATCCTGCAGAAGAGTTTGACCCTTCAGATCACAGTGTATCACTGTATGACAGGCAGAGTAAAAACTAAGAAACGAAAGGGCTGGGCTGCACATATCCAGTTCCCTATTCCAAATACAACTTTCAAATAAGTCACCCCTCCTTCCTTTGGGAGGAGTTGGGTAGGGCCTGAAGAAAGAGGGAAAATACTGATCTTCAAATACTTTCCAAAGGATGGGGAGTCCTATTTTATGATAAAGCAGCAAGGCTCAAAAAGGGGGGAAAGTTGCTTTTTCTACATTTCTGATGATGATGATGTTTCAGCAATGCTTGACATGTTCTCTAAAATATGTTGAAAATCACATTTGTAGAAATTTGGAAAGTTCTTGGGGAGAATATTTTGTAATAGGGAATGGAGCTATTCTAATGGGAAAACCTCACGCATAGACTGTCTCTTTAAGACTACAAAAATTGACTGGGTGTGGTGGCTCACGCCTGTAATCCCAGTACTTTGGGAGGCAGAGGTGGGTGGATCACCTGAGGTCAGGAGTTCAAGACCAGCCTGGCCAACATGGTGAAACCCTGTCTCTACTAAAAACACAAAAACTAGCTGGGTGTGGTGGTGGGCACCTGTAATTCCAGCTACTCAGGAGGCTGAGGCAGGAGAATTGCTTAAACCCAGGAGGCAGAGGTTGCAGTGAGCCAAGATTGCACCACTGTACTCCAGCCTGTGCAACAAGAGCGAAACTTCATCTCAAAAAAAAAAGAAAAGAAAAGAAAAGAAAAAAAAAACTACAAAAAATTATTGGAAGATATAAAAATACAATTAGCAATTCCTGATGATCTCAGATAATATCAGCCACCCATTAACATGGGCTTCTTTACCAGTCTCTATCTGGTCACTGACTCCTAAACAAGGGAAGTAGAGATCTGGGAAAAAGATAATGCGAGCAGTCTCTCTTTTATTTTGGGCCCCAGAAATGACTCACTCACAATGAACACATCATGCAGTTATAGAGAGAACTTAATCCTCCTTATAACTGAAGGGTAAACAGAAAACTAAAGGGGAATAGCTCTAATGCTGAGACCCTGTGGAGTTACCCCATGGGGTTTCCAGAAGTTGGTTGTGAGATTGAGAACTGATTTTAAATATGTCTGTTTCAACTAGAACAATTGGTTCTCAATTGGGGTGGTGGTGGATTTTTCCCTCCAGGGAACATTTGGCAGTGTCAGGATAGTTTAGTTGTCACACAGGAGGTGGTGCTTACTGGCATCTAGTGGACAGAGGCCAGGGATGCTGCTAAACATCCTCCAGCTCACAGCACCCTGAAATAAAGATTTATCTGGCCTCAGCAGTGCCAAAGTTGTGGAACACTGAACTAGAATTCAAAGGGAAGAATAGGATAGTGAGTAGCATAGGGAAATATCAAGATTGTCAGATTTGGTCCAATTTAACAAACACTTACTGAACATCAACTTTGTACCAGGGCCTGTACTCAGCACCAGAGTCTAAAAAGGTGGTCAAGGCATGATCTCTTTAAAATCATATAACCTGGCCAGGCCGGGTGTGGTGGCTCGTGCCTATAATCCCAGCACTTTGGGAGGCCAAGGCAGACAGATCACCTGAGGTCAGGAGTTAGAGACCAGCCTGGCCAACCTGATGAAAACTCATCTCTACTAAAAATACAAAAATTAGCTGGGCATGGTGATGTGCCCTGTAATTCCAGCTACTCAGGAGGCTGAGGCAGGAGAATCGCTTGAACCCAGGAGGTGGAGGTTGCAATGAGCTGAGGTCAAGGTCATGCCACTGCACTTCATCCTGGGCAACAGAGTGAGACTTGTCTCAAATAAATAAATAAATAAATAAATAAATAAATAAATAAACAATAAAAAAATCTTATAACATGACCAGAGAAAGAGGCACAGAGACTTCTTTTTTATTTTGTATTTATTTATTTTTTTTTTTGAGACAGAGTCTTGCTCTGTTGCCCCTGCTGGAGTGCAGTGGCACAATCTCCACTCACTGCAAGCTCCGCCTCCCGGGTTCACGCCATTCTCCTGCCTCAGCCTCCCGAGTAGCTGGGACTTCAGGTGCCTGCCACTATGCCCGGCTAATTTTTTGTATTTTTAGTAGAGACGGGGTTTCACCGTGTTAGCTAGGATGGTCTCGCTCTTGATCTCCTGACCTTGTGATCCACCCACCTCGGCCTCCCAAAGTGCTGGGATTACAGCCTGAGCCACCGCGCCCGGCCCAAAACCCAGTAATAATATTTATGGGTTGTTGTTGTTGTTGTTGTTGTTTTGCCTTTTTTTGGTTTTGTTTTGTTTTGGTTTTGGTTTTTGAGATGGAGTCTTGCTTTGTTGCCCTGGCTGGAGTGCAGTGGTGTGATCTTGGCTTATTACAACCTCCGCCTCCTGGGTTCAAGTGATTTTTCTGCCTCAGCCTCCCAAGTAGCTGGGATTACAGGCATCTGCCACCACGTCCGGCTAATTTTTGTATTTTTAGTAGAGACAGGGTTTCACCATGTTGGTCAGGCTGGTCTCGAACTCCTAACCTCAAGCAGTCCACCCGCCTCAGCCCCCCAAAGTGCTGGGATTACAGGCATGAGCCACTGTGCCTGGCCCCTGTAATAATATTTGGTAAGAACTCTTATAGAGATATGTACTGTCCACAAGTTCTGAAATCCTCCCTATATTTAGCATCTCTTGAAAAACAGAGGACTTTGGATCCTACATATACTTTTCCTAGAAATGCAGATAGCTGCAAGCTTTAAAAACAGATTGTGATGAAAATTACTTTCCAGGGGAGAAGCCTGGTGCATGTACATGCTGAGATCTTAATTTTTCTATTAGGAAGGGTGTTATCCTCTTTCTGAGTATAGAGCTTTGTGCTATCTCATAAAACCCTGAAAGAGTTGTTCTCCTGCAAGTTTAGGAACCCAAATGACCAATAAACAAATGAAAAAGTGTTTGAACTTTATCAGGTAAGTGAGCATTAAAATCACAATGAGCGAACACCACACACCCATCAAAATGGTTAAAAGGTTTTTGTTGTTGTTATTTTTTGAGATAGAGTCTCCATCTGTTGCCCAGGCTGGAGTGCAGTGGTGAGATCTTGGCTGACTGCAACTTCTGCCTCTAGGGATCAAGCGATTCTCCTGCCTCAGCCTCCTGAGTAGCTGGGATTACAGGCACGTGCCACCACATCAAACTAATTTTTGTATTTTTAGTAGAGATGGGGTTTCACCATGTTGGTCAGGCTGGTCTCGAACTCCTGACCTCGTGATCTGCCTGCTTCAGCCTCCCCAAGTGCTGGGATTACAGGCATGAGCCACCACGTCTGGCTAAAAGTTTTAAAAATACTACGTGTTGACAAGGATGTAGAACAATCAAAACTCCTAAACATTGGTTGTAGGAGCATAAATGGGTACAGCTTCTTTGGAAAATTGCTTGGCATATCCTATGACCCATATTTGGTCATATCCTATGACCTATATTTCACTCATAGGTATATCTAATAAAGCTACATATACACATATCCTATGACCCAAATTTCACTCATGGGTATACACCTGACACATATGCTATATGTTCACTAAAGGACATGAATTAGAGTATTCAGAACAGCATTATTTGTAATAGACCCAAGTTGGAAACTACCCAAATGGTCATCAACAGTAGAATGGATAAAATTGTGGTATATCCCACCGCCCTTAAAAGGGAAAAAAGTTTAGGAACCATATATATGTTTACAAGAAAGCCAGAAAGCCAGAAGTTACTGCAACATCATTATGGTTGGTTTATACAGCCAATTGGCATAAAGAAACTGATACAATGGGGGAAATAGTAGTGAATACCAGACTCACTGTTCTCGCTTTCAGGTAATAAGTCACTAGACCCATGTCAACAAATTGTTTAGAGTCCTATGCAAATGCAATAAAATATTAAGCTCTTTCCCATGTTTGCTTATTCAGCTGGACAGACTTGAGGAAAAACAGAAAGAAACCTACCGGCGCATGCTAGAGCAGCTGTTGCTGGCCGAAAAGTGTCACAGGCGCACTGTGTACGAGTTAGAGAACGAGAAGCATAAACACACTGACTACATGAACAAGAGCGACGACTTCACCAACCTGCTGGAGCAGGAGCGGGAGAGGTAATGCGTACACACACCACCGGTCACATCTGGATGCCCATAGCCCTTTCATGTCTGCCCCTCCCTTCAGGGATCAGTCTTTCAGCCAGGGGTACTGTGGACAGGTGCCCAGCGTCGAATGCCGATTTCTGAATGGGTGGTAACCATAGAGAATGATACTGAATTTTACCTGAGATTGTTACATGAATGGTTTGGGGGTTGCATATAGGTAGGGCATCACATTCCCACAAGGATGTTAAAAGCCATGAAACCGTAAAGCTGGAAAGAAACTCAAGGACTTTATATTTACACATGATCAATGAAGCACCTACATTTGAAAAGTCTTTCTACAAATTGCTTTCTATTTGAACTAATCTAGTTTTTCTTTTTGGGGCGGGAATCAGCTTTTCAGGAAGTCAAATTATTAAACTTAACAATTATAAATGAATCCTATTCATTTTTAATACCAGTGTAGAAAATGTTACTATTTGGCTGTGTATAAATCACTTAATGACTAGAACTACCTGCTGAACTTTCTAAGGGCTGCATAACTTTTAAAACTTGGGGTAAAAAAATAAACCAAAGCAACTAAAAACTGACACATTTAGCCTTGATGTTTATTCTTGTAGGTATTTATTTAGTCTTCTAAGACCAAGGATTGCCACAACTGAAGCAGAGACCCCAAATTTTAAAATGTTGTAATTCACTCTTCTATACCATCTGTTTTCTTTTCCCAGTATCTTTTAAATTATTATCTCCCTTCTCTTCCCTAGGCTGAATGCTCGTGTCTGTGAATTCCACAGACTTTGAAACCAATGATATTGAATCCCCATGCTTTGAGTTACCAAGCATGTCTGCTTTTGTGTTTAGAGCTTGCAAATTGAGAACCACTAGGGAACAGCTTTACCTACCCCAACTGTATTATCTATTTAGTTACAAAAAAGAGATCTAGTTTTCCCAGATTAGTGTATATATGAGAAGAAGCGATCACAATTAGACAGTAAATAAAAGCATAAAATACAACAGGTTTGGGTTAAACATTTTAAAAAAATTATTGGTAATGTTTATTTATTATTGGATTTGGTACATCCCTTGCGGAAGGAGAAATGGAAAAGTGAACAATGGCTAAATTGTTGTGTACTGTATCCCAGACTTATGTTTGTCTTAAGCTCCTGTTAAGCTCAGGTTAACTAGCTTCATGTTTGAACACATAGACTAACTGATTTGACATCTTGGAGTAACCAGTGAAAATAAATCCCACCTCCTCAATCTCTGAGAACTTTCCAACCTCAAGCTATAGATATTGCAAACATGGTTCTAAGGAGAGTACATATACAGTCATGTGTTAATGAAGGGGATGCATTCTGAGAAATCCATCATTAGGTGATTTCATCATTGTGTGAACATCATAGAGTACGCTTTCACAAACTTGGATGTATAGCCAACTGCACACCTAGGCTATATGGCACAGCCTGTTACTCTTAGGCTACAAACCTGTACAGCATGTTACTCTACTGCATTCTGCAGGCAACTATAACACAATCATAAGTATTTGTGTATCTAAACATATCAAAGGTAAGGTAAAAATGTGGTATTATAATCTTATGGGATACAAGGGGGGAAATGGCCGTGAATACCAGACTCACTGTTCTCCCTTTAAGGTAGTAAGTCACTAGACCCATGTCAACAAATTATTTAGAGCCCTATGCAATTGAAATAAAATATTAAGTGTATAATTAATATTAATGGTAATGAATATAAAAGTACTCTGTGGTGGCTGCGCATGGTGGTTTGCACCTGTAATCCCAGCACTTTGGGAGGCCAAGGCAGACAGATCACCTGGGGTCAGGAGTTCGAGACCAGCCTGGCCAACATGGTGAAACCTGTCTCTACTAAAAATACAAAAATTAGCCGGGTGTGGTGGTGCACACCTGTAATCCCAGCTACTCAGCCTGATGCAGAATTGCTTGAACCCGGGAGGCAGAGGTTGCAGTGAGCCGAGATCATGTCATTGCACTCCAGCCTGGGCAACAAGAGCGAAACTCTGTCCCCCCCCCCCCAAAAAAAAAAGTGCTCTGTGAACTATCATGCTCTCTTGTGCTGCCTCAGGCACACTACCATCATATATGCAGTCCCTTGTTGACAGAAGTGTTGTTATGTGGCTCAAGTCTCTATCTACAACAGTCATCTGGTTAGGTGTTCTGTGTTGGAATGTGGTCAGATAAAAAAGTAGCAACTTGATATAGACTTTTCAGAATATCGAAAATCAAATAATTCTAAGAGCACCTGTGCAAATTATTTTTCATTACCTCATAAATTACTTGATTTAGAACCAGATATCTGTCTTTTCTTCAGCTTCCCACCTAAGCTAAATGCCTGAGGTAGTATAAGGTCAGTTACTGAGTCATTGGTTTGATAAAAGTGTGTAGATGGAGTGACCATACTTGTTTTTTGTTTTCCTAATTTTTGTGTTCTGTGAGAGTAATTGAAATAATACATGCCAGAGAGCATGATCGTTCACAGAGTAATTTTATATTTAGTATCCACTAAGCCTATGCAGGATGTGTTTATTTAATACCTTCATGTTGGTTAACTCTAGATTAACAATTTTAATCCCCATCCTCTTGTAGAAATTGTTAATTTTATTAAAACAATTACAGGCCGGGCGCGGTGGCTCAAGCCTGTAATCCCAGCACTTTGGGAGGCCGAGACGGGTGGATCACGAGGTCAGGAGATGGAGACCATCCTGGCTAACACGGTGAAACCCCGTCTCTACTAAAAAATACAAAAAACTAGCCGGGCGATGTGGCGGGCGCCTGTAGTCCCAGCTACTCGGGAGGGTGAGGCAGGAGAATGGCGTGAACCCGGGAGGCGGAGCTTGCAGTGAGCTGAGATCCGGCCACCGCACTCCAGCCTGGGCGACAGAGCGAGACTCCGTCTCAAAAAAAAAAACCAATTACAATAGCCTCTCCTGAGCAAAGTGCTATGTAGAAAGTTTTAAAAGTTAAAAAAAAAAAACTTTAAAAAAATTACCCTGACATGCTTTTGACACTTTCATCAGCACCACTGGGATATGTCACCAAACTTTCACGTTTTAGATAAGAATTCACTAAGAGACCTTTGACTCTCACTTAATTTTCACACCACTTCATGTTTTAAAATACTTTTTCATGGAATCAGTTATACTTGAGTGCTTAAATCTTTTTTTTTTTTTTTTTTTTCTGTCAACGTTTTATCTTAGCTCAACTCTCTGACTGACCACCAGTGCACACGCCGTGGGCACTCTCTGACAGACACTTTATTCTAAATTAAACATCCCTAGTAGGACCTGATTGATAACTTAAGTTGGCATCTCTGAATTTGTCTGCGTTCTGAGGCGTCCACCGTGACTTGCTTGCCAAGTTCCCGGGGCAGCGAAGTCTGGGATTTTTCAAAGGTCAAGCCTGGGATTCCTGCTACCCTTTGGAAACTGCCCCGCTAAATCTGCTTTGGGTTAAATCCTGTTTTTGAAGTAAGCGGTCATAATTAGATCTACTTATGAGAGCTGGCAGGAGGCTGACCCCGAGACTTTCTTTCCCGCGGGCCAAGTTGCCGGGGAGCCCCTCCCCAGCGCGTACCACGGACCACGGACCTCGCTCGGCCGGGTCGCCGCATCCCTGGGGCTCTGCCAGAGAGCCTCTCCAGGAGGCTCCCGCCGAGGCGCAACGCGGCCACAGCACCTGCAGGGGAAGCTGGACTGCAGCTAATAAGGAAACGGCATTTCTGAGAACAAGTGGGAGTCCTCGTGTCCTGTAGACTGTTCCAAGTCCTTTATTTGCTTTTTGTTTTGCACTCCCTTCCCCTTTTCCCGAAAAGTCCCTGTGAGCAAAAAGCAGAGCCAAGAACTTTGCTTCGGAAACACTTCCCTTTGTTTCTACAGTGAACATGAGTAAGGGAAGAAAGTGAAGTTTGAGATAAGCCTGAGTGGTTTTCTCCTAATAATCACTCACTCAGCTTCTCCCGCCGGTGGTGAGACTCTGCAGGCTGCCTCCATCCCAGGCGGCTTATTGATTTGGTGGTGGAGGGGTGAGGTTGGGGGCGGGGCAGAGCAGAGACTCTCCGGGTACCAGAACCTTTTCAGCTCCATTCTCCACATTTGTCCTGCTCTGTAAGGGTTTCTCACCTCTTCCAGAAAAATGGTTAAAGATAACAAAAAGGAACTCAGGCTCACAAGATCAGTAGTAGCTGTTGATAAGCCATCCAGATTCAGATGTTTGATGAAGCCAGGAGTCTGAGGCCCTGAATATTGCAAAAGATTTTGAGATCAGCCCTTTCAAATCCCTCATTGAGGCACTGAGGCCTAGAACAATTATGTAACTAAACCAAGATCACACAGTGCAGGCCACCACTCTAGCACTTGTGGACAAGTGGATGCTTTGTGCAAAAAGTTTCATTTTTGTGTGTAGGTTCCCCACCCCCACCCTCTTATATCCAAACTGTGACACAAAATTTTAAAAGGCAGAATGACTGTTATCGTGAAGATATAAGCACAGAGATATTAGGACCAGGGTGTCTCTAGAATGTCAAGATAGAAGCTTTGGCACAGTGGTCTCTTGGGAGGAGCAGCCTGGGACTTGTTTTGAGGTTGAGTCTGAATAGCACACACAGTGTTTTACTTAGCTTACATTCTATTGGGGTAGTTATCATGGAAAGTTAATGAGGTTTATGGGGGCGCTTAATAAAGCCCTCCTCCAAATTAACTCCCTTGTTTTGCCACTGACCTATACCCTATACGTGTGAAAACTATACAAATTATTTTTCACTTTTCAGGAATTGTTTAATTCATCTTATATAAAAATTGCACAAATTAAGTACCTAAAATGGGCAATATATTGTTCTGGGCTTCCTTTATTCTAAGTCAACAAACTGTGATCATAATTTGTTGCCATCATTTACTGCATATTTGTTTTTACAAATTAAAATTAGAGTCCCAAATTAAAAAGAGAAAACACCATTTTAAAATGTTTTGGCTTAATTAGCACTGTTAATAAAGACAAAATATTTTTTATTGTATTAATTCAGGCTGCGTAAAGAAAGCCCCCTTGTCTAAATGCTATATTTAGTTTGGTCCATATTTCAAGTCAACTTGACTTTTAAAGGCATAATTCTGAGCACATGAGATCACCTTCAGAGTCTGTACTTTATTCTCTGCCTGAACTGCAAGACTTGCGATTTTAATCTTAAGCTTCACTAGGGCTGCTCCAAGAATGTCAAAATAGAGAGAACACAGTTACATTAAAAAGTGGTCTGGGACTTAAAGAAATATTTGAGGGAAATATATGTGTGTGTGTGTGTATAAATGATATGGAGGAGTGCTGTCTAGATCTATCACTGTAGATACAGATTTTAAAACTTTTGGATTTTATAGGCTCAGCTGGAACTACATAAATAATTACATCATCATATAATATTGCAGCAAGCCTTCCAAGTGTAAGTTAAGTTTTTTAAAGTACAAATCAGCATCTCAAGAGAAATCCCTTAACCTGTGAAGGAGAGTAAGAGCAGGGGCTTGAATGGAAGGGAAGCTTTCAAGCCCCATTTTGGTATTTTTCCTTTAAGTCAATGTGAACAGGGGGTTGGTCATGTATCTGGTGGATGATGGGACAGTCTGCACTCTTATACTTTCCTATGTGGGGGAATGACCAGTCAAAATCAACTGTTTTTGAAAACTTGCTCTAGTGGACTGGGATCTTTGGAAATATTCTTGATCCACTTTATAGAAAAAGATACATGTCTGGTTCCCTGGAACATTATTCTTAAGTTTCTTAGGTTTAGTGGCCATATCTTAAAAGCATGTTAACAAAATGGACTTTTCTCACTGGTAGCTCAGAGAATCTAAATAAAGCACTCTGTAGAAAAAGGTTGCTTATGCTTTGTAAATGCTCAAGTCTTAACAAGCAGAAAGTAATCCCTATGTGTAACATAACAGCAGAAAACAACTGAGCCTTCTTCTTTGTGATTAGCACTCTGCTAGAAGCCGTTCAAAAGCAAAGTTAACTTTTATTGACCCCCAGATAAGCTAGACACATGTACCAACTTGTTTAATCCTTACAAAACTATAAGATGTGTAATTATTAGCCCCTTTTAGCAGATGAGGAAGCAGAGAAGTTAAATTCCTTCCCCCAAGGACACTTGCCAATAATTAATTGGCAGAATCAGGGTTTGAATTGAGTTTTTTTCAGTAAGAAAAAAATAACTTTTCCCACTCCTAACTTCTTACCTTCTGATAAAAGTGAAAGCCTTATTTCTTCCATGCACACAGGGAGAAAGGTGACTTGGAAAGTGGACCAGTGACTTGAACTGCATACCTATTCTGTTGCCTGTTTAGGATTCAAATTCACAGACCTTCTCTTGGTCATAAGACATACCGCCTAATATCAGTATCCCACCGATGAAGGAAATTGTTGGGAATAGACAGTTTTCAAGAAAGAAGAGGAATTAGAATTCAGAGGCCCAGTGACCCAGCTGGAGTATGTTCTATAGTTTCTGAAATAATGCAGAATCAAACTCCACCTTCCATTTCCTCTTACCCTTAAAATATGCAAATCCCACTTTCTACTGGAAAAATGTAATTAAAGTAAAGGAGGCTGAGGTGACGAGGTGTTACCCCAGGGCATAGCTAGAGTGTCTGTTTTGGGTGATAAGGTGGGTGCGAGGTGGTATAAAGAAAGTGAAGATACATCTTACTTGAAGGGACCAGGAAAGTAACTTAAAAAGGTAGCTTCCCAGGGTTGGAAAGTTTGGGGTTAGAAGAGTCACTTCTTTTAAAAGACCCAGGATAGTAACATACCTACTATCAGTGCTGTGGAACTAGTAGCATGTTGGTGATCTACCAGGCACACCCCTGGATTAAATATGAAGGAGCCCATTAAAAATGCTTTTGAGGTTCATTTCACCAGATTCCACCTATACAAAGATGCCGGGTCTTGGATGGATGTGAGCTTTTTCCCAAGCTTCATAGCACTGTCATTCTCAAAGTTAATGAGCTAACAGCCTCTGATTAAAGACTCTTTAAAGTCTTAGTATTATAATGTTAACAAGGATGCCTACGAAAATGGGTTATCTGACTCACAGAAATTTCTAATTAATCAAGGTTATGCCATGAATTAATTTACTTTTACTGCTATAGAAGATATTTCTCAAATACATTTTACTTTCTTTTAAAAAATTTAAAATATACCACAAAATCCAATTAAGTCATATTTGATGATTCAGGATCTTATAGTGCTACTACCTGGATGACTCTGTACCTTATAAACTCAGAGCCTATTAGATTATATTTAAATCTAAATATCAGTTCTGATCACGTTTTACTACAGATAAAAATGGTGAGGATTTTTTCTAGATTTTAGGGCTTAACTTGGTTTAACTGAGAATTTTAGTTAATTAGATTCAATATATTTAGGCTTTTATAACCACCACCACCACCACGATCATAGCAATAGAACTTGGACCAGAAAGAACCCTAATGACATTGTGGAGTGGCATTGCTGTCTGGTGTAAATATCCAGGGTTCCTCATCTTGCACCAAGTGGTTTAAGGACATGGACACATGTGAGTGGATTAAGGAGTGGAAAGTTTAATAGGCAGAAGAAAGGAGAGAGGAGAGCAGCTGTCTCTCTCTTGTGAGAGAGAGGTGCCCAAAAAGGAAAAGACGGCTGACCACAGCAGATTTTATAGGCAGGCTTCAGGAGGCAGTGTCTGATTTACATAGGGCTCACAGATTGGTTTGACCAGGTGTGACGTTTACACACCCTAATCTTATTATGCAAATGTTTTTCCACTTGGCCAGCACCAGCTTGTCTGCTCCTTACTGTACATGAGGCTGGCAAAAAGATGACACTGCCATTTTGAACAGGCCTAGTCAGAGGTAGTATATTCCTATGGGCACAACTGGGGACATTCACCTGTGCGAGCTTCCAGCTTGCTTGTTTATGTCTGCAGCTCGATTTTATGGGCTGCTCTTGGTTAGAAAAAAAAGAGCTGGGGGCTTTTCATTAAAAAGAAAACCTTACCAAGGACTTCCGTACTCTCACTATCTGCCTAAGTAATTTCTTTGTAACTCCTATGTCAATTGTACAAAAGGATGAGATAATAATCAAAGAAAACTGACTACAAGAAAAAAAGTGTTGAAAGGGAGGGCTTGAGCGAAAATGGACAAGAAATGTACTTTACTGTAAATGATTTCAACAAGCTGTGTAAGAATGCCTTAGTCCTGGTGTTTGATATGCCTTATTTTAGAAAAGTCCTAAGAAAAGCAACAGTGGAGGACAGTATTTGGCATTTAAATATGAGAAATAGTGGGAACCCAGTAAGGGTAGATGTTCGTGTTAGCAGACTTTCTCTAGATCTGAACCAGTCATTGAGAGAGTTTATCTTTTTAAATACATTTTTAAATTTTTTTATGTTTTAGAGTTGGTGTCTTGCTCTTTTGCTCAGGCTGCATTACAGTGGTGTGATCAAAGCTCACTGCAACGTCCAGAGAGTTGATCTCTTTCAAAAAGTTTTCAGGATATCACCAGATAGTCCCTGAAACTCTTAAGTTCCTGATTTGCTGAAAAGGCCTCTACTGAGAGAAATGGAGGCAGCTCCTTTCACATTGCTGTCATTCTTTTTGTCATGTGGCCCTGTAAATTCTGGTCACAATCAGTTAGAGAAGTTGACAACTGTCCTGGACAAAGGTCACAGAGGTCTCCAATGCAAGTGCCTCCAGAGCCAGCTGACCCAACTCTTCAGCATACATGGCATGAGTGGTTGAAACTGCTCGACTGAAGAGACCATTCTCTGATTACTAGAGAAAGGTAAAGTTTCGCTCAGACTAATTGACCCCATTTTAGTTTGTAGACCCAGTGTTGTCAATTCTTAAGTTTCAGAAAATGATAGAACTCTGATTTTAGTAAGATATTCCAGTTTTCAATGTTGACTCAAATTGATAAAATAATGTGTGGTGAACAAAGCCGTCTCCTGGCCACTTTGTCTTTAAAGTGGCTGGTTTACAACCTTTGATGGCCTAGGCATTAGAGAGACTAAGGTGGATAAGGTGGCAGGGCATGTGCTGTCTGATGGTGGTCAGTTAATCCATTGAGACCCTCATGAGGCATACAAAACAGAAAGAAGAAAGGACAACAGTAGCCTAGAAAACCACCAAAAACCAAACAACAAACAAACAGAAAACCACTCCAGAACATAGAAATTCTCAGAGTGAAGAAAGCCACATCATATCTGGGGTTACAATGGATGCCTATTTCTGAAGGGATGACAAGCATTGGGCCATAAGCATTGCTGTTGGGTTATTGGAACTGCAGGTGTATGTTAAACAATGATGAACAATATTACAGTTCTCTTTGGGCCTGTTTGACTGTGGAGACAGTTTTCTGTATTTATTCACTTTTTAGGATGTGCTTTCTAAGAACTCCCATCATCTTAAGTAACCTGGGTGGCTCTGCTCTTACAACCTCAGAGACCAAGGGTTACAATAATGAAATTGTTATAGCTTTCACATTATCATTTGCTTATGCTCAATTATAAAAAATGTACTATAGCATGATAGTAATTGGATGTTTTAACCTAGTATTTTCTATTTCCTTGTGACCTGTGCCCATTTGAGTAGTCACCCAAGAGCAACCACTGCCTCAAGAGAAATTTGTCGCGACTAAAGGGGAGAACAGAAATCAATATCTGGTGTATAGGATCAGAAGCAAGGATCCAGGTATAGCATTAGACAGAATATGTAATCAAGTGGATCCAATTTTTATCACCCCTCTTCTTTCCCATTTAGATAAGATATTCTCTGAGAGGATAGAAACAAGGAAGCAAGAGAAGTTTATGCTGTAGGAAGGGGTAGTCCAAAATAAGAGGCTCTGTTTGGTGCTTTTTTGTGGAGAGTGGGTGGGGGACAAAGATGGACAGTAATATAAAACCCAAAGAGGGTTAGTGTGGAGAATTCTAGACTGAGGGGATTACCAGGTGGAATCCAAGAGAATCTTAGTTTGCTTGGTCTGCCATAACAAAATACTATAGACTGTAGCTTAAGCAATGGAAATGTATTTTCTCACAGTTCCAGAGGCTGAAAGTACGGGATGCCAGAATTGTTGGGTTCTGGTGAGACCTCTTCTGTTGGCTTGTAGATGGCTGCCTTCTCCCTTTGTGCTCACGTGGGCTTTTTCCAGTTCACATGTATGTAGAGAAAGCTCACTCTCTTCCAACTCTTATAAGGCCACCAATCCTATCAGATTAGAACTCCAACCTTATGACCTCACTTGACCTGAATCACCTCCTTAAAGTCCTGTCTCTAAATTAGAGCACATTGGGGATTAGGGGTTCAGCATATGAATTTTGAGAGGCACAAATTAGTCTTTGGTCCCTCCATGAATTCAGGAGAAAAAGAGTAAAAATGGTGTCCAATATGTTTAGTTGGAGAAATCTTGATACAGCCTCAGTTTCCTGCCACTCTAAAAGAATATCTAGATTTTTCCCTATGCCTTTGAAAGGCCATGGAAGTAGCTGAGGCAGGGCTTGTCAAGAGCATGGAACTGCGACTGACTTGGATCAGCAACTTGGACAGATTGGCAACTGAGATCAGAGACCACAGTGTGCATCTCAGAGGATGCCTGTGTGGAAGAATGATGAGCAGATGACCTCTCAGCCACCTTCCTGATGGTTCCAGAAGTTAGTCACACTCCAGAAATGAGGACTTGAAGCCCTAGAATGAACTCAGGAGATCCTGACTTGACTGAAGTCTGAATTTACTAAAGGAAACTAGGCTTGGGTGAGCATACCCAGAATTAACTAAGATGAAGTTTCTGTCACCTGTGGAATGGGACCCCAAATAGAAATTATAAAAGATATAGAAAAATGAAGATCGTTGTATTTCTCGCACACATGAGTATGAGGCCTGCAATTAGTACCACTTCATGGGTAAAATAATCTGTATGTGTGCTGAGGAGAAATAATGCAGTATTGAGGCATTTCAGATTAGATATGATGTGCTTCTAAATATCTTGTGACCTTCAGAGGATCATCTGAACTAAGTTTTACCTCTTCAACTGCAGTCAATTTCTTCTCTAGGTTACTCTAGCTACACAGTGTGAGACCCTCATGAAATCTGTCACCTAGAGACAGTTATTTTCTTAGTCTCCTGCATTTCATTTAGAGACAGATAACTCTGAATTCAGTTACTAAGTCTATCACTTATGGTCTATGACTTTGGATAGGTTATTTAACCTCTCTGATTTTTGGTTTCCTCTTAAATAGAATGGGGATAACTAAGTACCTATCTCATAGCATTTTATGTTCATGAGATAATGAATATATAGCCCCATTCATAAGGCATAGCATGCAATACCTAAAGGGATAATTTCTTTTGCTTATCTGTGTATTAAACTCTTGCAGGAAAACAATTTCACTAACTCATGATTTACAGTCTATCAAACTAAGACATTTTGAGAACAATGCAATGCGTAGCAAAAGTAAACTCTTCTATTGTTTGAGGGTAGTTGTTTTTGTATTTAATTACATGTAGACTCAGGAAAACTGAAAACCTACTGCAGTTAGAGACTTCAATAAAGGGAAGTAGCAAAGTACAAAATTACATGGAATCAATAAGCAAAAAATCAATAGTTTTCATATTTCCAAATGACAAAATAATATAAACTATATTACATATAAACTATATTAAATATAAAACAAGACCTACATAAAGAAGAATCTTAAATGCTACATAGAGGCATGAAAAAGACTGAGACCAATGGAAAGGATCATATTCTAGGACTGGAGGACTCAACATCATAAAGATGTCAAAGACCTGGCACAGTGGCTCACTCCTGTAATTCCAGCACTTTGGGAGTCTGAGGCAGGCAGATCACTTGATCCCAGGAGTTCAAGACCAGCCTGGGCAACATAGTGAAACCTCATCTTAAAAAAAAAAAAAAAGTAGCCAGGTGTTATGGCACACACCTGTAGTGCCAGCTGCTTGGGAGGCTGAAATGGGAGGATCACTTGAGCCTGGGAGGCAGAGGTTGCAGTGAACCAAGATTACACCACTGCACTCCAGCTTGGGTGACAGATTGAGACCTTGTCTCAAAAAAAACAAAACAAAAAAAAAACAAAAAAAAAACAAAACCCCTCAAGTCTCCCAATATTAATTCACAAATTTAGGCTGGGCGCGGTGGCTCAAGCCTGTAATCCCAGCACTTTGGGAGGCCGAGACGGGCGGATCACAAGGTCAGGAGATTGAGACCATCCTGGCTAACACGGTGAAACCCCGTCTCTACTAAAAAGTACAAAAAACTAGCCGGGCGAGGTGGCGAGCGCCTGTAGTCCCAGCTACTCGGGAGGCTGAGCCAGGAGAATGGCGTAAACCCGGGAGGCGGAGCTTGCAGTGAGCAGAGATCCGGCCACTGCACTCCAGCCTGGGTGACAGAGCGAGACTCCGTCTCCAAAAAAAAAAAAAAAAAAAAAAAAAAAATTAATTCACAAATTTAATGTAATCCTAATATCAAATTTTTAATGTAATTCTAAAAATACCTTTTTTTAAAGTATGGGAACTAAATTAAGGGATTCTAAAGTTCATATGAAAAATACATAAGCGGCTGGGTGGGCATGGTGGCTCATGCCTGTAATCCCAGTACTTTGGGAAGCCGGGGTGGGTGGATCACTTGAAGTCAAGAGTTCGAGATCAGCCTGGCCAACATGGCGAAATGCCATCTCTCCAAAAAAAAAAAAAAAAAAATTTCCTGGGCATTGTGGTGTGTGCCTATAATCCCAGCTACTAGGAAGGCTGAGGTAGGAGAATCACTTGAACCCAGGAGGCAGAGGTTGCAGTGAGCCAAGATCATGCCACCGCATTCCTGCCTGGGCGACAAAGTGAGACTCCACCTCGAAACAAACAAACAAACAAACAAACAAAAAAAAAACCCATAAGGAAAAATAGTCAAATTTTGAAACCAAAAACAAGTAGAAAAAAAAAATTTTCCAGCAAAAACAAAAACTCATTTTAAAGCTACAGTTCATAAAATAGCATGGTATTGGTACATGGACAGACCATTAGAGCTGATGGAACTTCTGGAGATAAGATTATATAGATATAAAAATGTAATATATTTTAAAGATGGCATTCCAAATCAGTTGGCACAAGTTGGGTCCCTTAGTAATGACCATTATTATAGTCATCTTTTTGTATGGCTCCTATACTTTATTTGCAAACATGGGGAACAACTGATCGTATTTTAGTGAGAGTATTTTCCCCTGACCTAATCTAATGTCTACCATTTCAGGAGAACCATCCATATAACAGTTGTGGTTTGTGTCAGCAGAAACTTTAGCATTTACATTTTAAGTTTCCAAAGAACAGATAAATTCTTTGTAATAAAAAATTATATTTGAGGAATAAAATAAAACTATGAAATATATAGCTGGAAAATCATGGCTTACTTTCCATTTTAAAAAGCAATATTATGATTTTTAGCCATATAAAATCTTATGAGAAATAAAATATGTGATAACTAGAAGCATCCTTTGGAAGAGGAAGTGCTGGAGTTATTTTGCTAAGGTCATAAGTTTATTGCTGTATTTCTATAAATTTGTATATTTAAAAAATAAAAAGAAGTGACAGGACACACTTTGTGTGTGTGTATATATGTGTGTGTGTATATATATATGTGTGTGTATATATGTGTGTGTGTGTGTATATATATATATATTTATTTTTTAAGACAGACTCTTGCTCTGTCACCCAGGCTGGAGTGCAGTGGTGTGATCTCAGCTCACTGCAACCTCTGCCTCCCAAGTTCAAGCGATTATCCTGCCTCAGTCTCCTGAGTAGCTGGAACTACAGGCGCCCACCACTGTGCCTGGCTAAATTTTGTATTTTTAGTAGAGACTGGGTTTCGCCCTGTTGGCCAGGCTGGTCTCGAACTCCTGACCTCAAGTGATCCACCTGCCTTACACCTGCCTTGACCTTCCAAGTGTTGGGATTACAGGTGTGAGCCACTGCGCCTGGCCTCCTCACACTTTATATCTTGAAAGGATTAAACACAGCTTAAACTTACTTATTAGAATAATCTGTAGAATATTAATTTTCTTTTCCCAACAGCTGCATAAAACAAATTACTTTAAATGAGAAAAAAAAGCGAATATGAAGAGCTGTGCCTAATAGTCTACCAAACTGAAGGATTTAAAAGCATTCATTTTTTTTTTTACAGAAGTTGTTGTGTGTTATTTAGCATCTACCAAACTGAAGGATTTAAAAGCATGCATTTTTTTAACAGAAGTTGTTGTGTGTTATTTAGCAGAGTCCAGATACAAATTTACTTATTTTGAAAGTCTAGCACAGATTTACCCTATAATTTCTAGATGAAAGTAGATTGTGAGTGATTCAGTTTATGTATATAGATGAAAATTCATGCCTATTTTTCAGAGAGATAAATAAGCATTAATTAATCAGATAGTCCTCAGGAACCAGAGTAGATGAGACATTTTAAGAAACACACAATGAAAATCATCAGGAAATAACAAACAATCCAGTCAGAACGGGACTTTAACAGACAAATTTTCCATCAGTAGTTACAGCCTCAGAGTCTAGCCACGTGACAAACATTTAGACAGTGAACAACTACTGCTTTGTCGTAACAGATTTTAAAAATGCTTTCTGACCTATCAATACACTGAAACTATCACTAATCCAGGCAACTGTAACGATTAACTGTAGATCAATTCTAACTTTAACAGACGTTCTTTATGTCAGAAATGCAAAATCGAAGTCTCCTATGGATTTTTTTTCATGAATTGAAGCATCAGTGAGATGCATACATTTCAGAGAAAATAAATTAATCCAGGTTATAGAAGCAACTGTATTAAAAGTGAACACTTCCAACAACTGAGGGGAGTTTTTGTTCCCCGCATTCCAGACTGGTTGGTTTGAGTTTTAATTGATCTAATCGCTTATTTCAGCCTCATGGACAAAATCGGGTATGGAAAAGTGATGTGAGATTATTCTTCTATAATAAAAAAACTCTGGGAATTCTGCTCTAAATTGGCAGAGATTTGTCATCACAATAAATAACAAGTAAATATTGTTTTTGCATAAACTTATACATCAAGAAAAAGTTAAGAAAGGAAAGTGCTGGAAAAATGTGTTGTCTTGTATCACTACAGTGAATAACTACATTGTTTTTGTATTTTTACTTCTTTTCTAGAGTGGAAGAAGGTAGTCAGATTAGCATTAGAAATCTGGGACTCCAGAGAGGAGGTTGAAACTTGGGAAGGTGGTGTTTTCAATGTTTGAAGATTGCTCCTCTTCTGGCTCTTTGACTGTGTGTGCACGCTTTTTCCAAGAATGCTTGTGTTTGGAAAGTGCTTCATGGTGGTGAAAAGTTTGAACAAAAAAGATTAATCAAAGTTTGGGTCTTTCATGCTCAGTGCATAACATATTCAGCTCTTGGATGTGAACTCTTAGCCAAGAAACTATTCAAATATTATTCAGGGGCTGAATGTGAGCTTTAACTGAAAAGAAGAGGTCAACTTTACTTAGTCTTAACTCATTCCTCTTAAGTTCAGAAATGCTGTGCCTTAAGGATTTTAAAAAATATTTTCTGCATAGCTCCTAATATCATATAAGAGGTCACTGAGAGTTCCTTTTATTTATTTTATTCTTAAATGCTTAAGGAAGCACATTCATTTGACCTGAAGTATGAAGGAAACAGGAAATGGTGGACTATGACTGCACTACATCCAGCATGCTCTTAGAGGGGAGGAATGCTCTAGTCTACCTAGTCTTTGTCATTTAGTACATTGTGACTAAATAACACACAACAACTTCTGTAAAAATCCTGTATTCAAATCAGGAAAGTGTTCTTATCTACACTACCATTCCTCCATCCAGTACTTTCTGATTTACTCAGCTTTCCAGTGCTCTCAGATTTTTCTCACTTCTCCTTGAATCTGTAACATACTGTAAGTTTTGGATTATGTTACTCCCAAGGAAGAAGGCGTAATTGTGGGAAGAACTGTTGTCCAGACTTGATACACCATTTCCAAGCTTCCAAGGTGGCATCCTGGAAGAATGCACCTCTGCCCCAACTGAGGAAGGCAAGTGCAGCGCTTCTATATATCCTATGATGTTCTTCTTCCTGCCTGCTCACTCCAGCCCTGCAGTGCCTCCATTTCTTGAAATTCTGGAGCACACCCTGCTCTGCTACAAAAAAAAAAAAAGGTTCGTGAGATGAAAGCATATTGCATTGGCAAGCCCAGTGATTGCCCAAACACGTTGAGAAACTTCCAACTTGCCATATGCTAAACTAGATCTTTTTCATAATTCAGGAATCATGTCCTCTTTACATCTCTTTTCCTTATCAATTTGAAAAAGAAGCAACTGAAAGAAGACTTGTTTTAAAGAGTCACTCGGTCAGGTCATAATGCTTAATGGCAACCAGTTACTTAAAGGATGATAGGAGCCTGGATACTCTATCTCTAGGATCCAGTGCTTTAAAAAGTTGTAATTGTTTTTAGAAGATTCCCACTCATAACTGGACTTAGGACTCGACCTAGGGACCAATAATCACAATAATACTTTCCACATGCACTATATTACATTGTAGTGTACATTTCAGTTAATAAGGAGTTGAAGAAAGGTTGTATATGATTCATAGAAAAACAATTAGGTACCAGTGTCTAAGACAATGTCTGGTCCTTGGTGGGCAACCAATTAAGTGTTTGTTGAATGAGTGAATACAAGATACTTCCTGAAAACAGAAAGACACAGAAAGAACCCTGCCCTTCAGAAGCTAATAGTGGGACGTTTCTTGTTACTGTAACTCTAGGGAGGGTTACACCACCATTTAAATGTCTCTGGGTTCCAAGAGGCTTCTAATAAACAATGTTATTTAGCCAAGGGAGTGTTAATTAATTTATAATAAATATAGCCATTTTGAGTGAATCTTTTAAATTAACTTTGAATATAATCATTTAGTGGTATTAAACAGGGAGGGAAAAAAACCTGTCTGTGATTGACGTTTGTGGTATTTTTTAAAAAGGTTTTTTAAAGGTAATAAAACATTTCCCCTTGCTATTATCATTTGTCTCTAAATATTGATTTAATATGGCTTGAACATGAGCAATGCCTCCCCAGGACTATAATTCAAGTTTGAATCACTAGAAGCAAACTGAGTACAAGATGCCACTTGACTATATAATCAGTCCTGACCCCTTGATTCCCATTTTTTTTTTCACATGGGTTTATGTTGCTTGTCAAAATTAGACCACAAGATTATATTTTCACAAACTGCCTACCATGATCAAAATTAAACTGTGCAGAAACATATTATATATTGTGGGTCCACTACGCATCAGATTCTGTGGCCTTGACTTACATTACTATATTTAATTCTTATAACAACCCTGTAAGTTAAAACCCATATCCCTGTTATACAGCTGAGTTAACTGAAGCCACAGAGTTATAAAATATACCCTTTGGTTATCTTCCAAGTAGTTGCCAAGCCCAGATTAAGTCTATCAATCAATTGCCAAGATGCCTCTTCCCCCAGCACTAGTGCAGCCTTGCCAGGCAGTGGCAATAGTTTCTTGTTTTCTTCTTCAATGTCAGTTTCCCCACCCATATTAAAAAATAGCTAAAAAACAAAACAATAACTAATTGGTTAGTATCTGTAATTTTACCTTAACAATGAACATTGCTTTATGTAACTTTTACAGAAAGCTACATTATTTGATTATAACTCTGTAATGAAAACACATTTATTTAGTACTACAACCTTTAAACATGCAATAATTATTATATTCAGTTCAGGCTATTAAGAAGTTAGACATATTCTTAAAGAAAAGGGCATGACTGAACATTAGGGATGTAAGAAAGCAATGATCTTGATGTTATTTTTTTCGTATTCTGTCATATGCCATATGTCATAACATAATGGCTTATACTTATGTAGTATAAAAGATATCTGAAGACTTAAAAATGCTCTGCAAACATTTAATTCTATTAACTTAAAGTTAATTTGACTAATTTATCTGGTATTGTGCTTTTATTCTGTAATTGAAGTGAACTTTCATAACATAAATGACATACATTTCTATGCATATGGCTTAGAAAAAATTATACTGGAATTTTTAATTTACCTAATGGCTTTTTGACTAGATTTATCACTCATACACTCTCTCAGGAAGAAGGAAAAAAGGAATGAGGGGAAGGAGGGAGGGAGGAAGGAAGGGAGGAAAGAAACAATGGGAAAAAAAGAAAAGAAAAAACAGAGAAGAGGGACAACTGATTTGAAGATGATAGAAGCTTTTGAAAACATTTTATATAAATGATGATACAGATATTCTTCTAACTTTAGCTGCATGTATTCACCTACTTTTGTTTGTGCGGGTAGCAGTTTTTGCCATTTAAAAACACTTAGGGAAAAAAATTCAAGTAAAAATATTTTGTAAAGACAAAATGATTTTTAAAATGAAAAGTACTTGGCATTCTGTAGCCCATACTGTAGTGTTTTCATTTAGATACCATGTACATTAACTGGCATTTTAGTTGAAACATGAATTTTCTCCTGTTGGCTGAATCATAGATTAGGCTCTAGTGGGATCCCTATTTAAATTCCAATATGTGCTGAATAGAACTGTATAGAGTTTAGCTAGTTTGAAAAATCAGGAGTGAGGCCCATTTGACATTTTCTGCATATCTTTTCTTTATTTCATTCTTCCTCCCCAGCTGTATCCCTCTCCCAATGCATTTCCCTTAGCGTGGAGTGTAATTCCCGTTCACTTGCTTTGCTTCTTAAGAGCTGCCTTCCCTTCCAGTCTTGGGCAGCTCCACCCCTTCTCACAGACCAAAGTAAATCTGCACAATAATGAGCCATATAAGGGAGGAATGACATCATCAGTTAGTGGTCCCAAGCTGTTTTGCACAACATTCACCTTTCATTGTTCTGATGACAGGGCTGGAATGTGACGGTTAATTCCCTGTGGAGTAGGGGGCTGAGCAAGGCCTGCAGCTGTTGAACAAACTTCAGTACCCCCTTATAAAAAAACAAAAACAAAAACAAAGCTACTATGCTTCCTAGTATTAAGGTAAGGAAGTCAAGATCTGTTTTGATTTAAGCAATGTTAGTTACTCTTGTCCATGCACATTTCATTTGTTAATAGGCTTACTTGGCAGTAAACTCATTTCTAAGTGTTACTGCAAAGAGCATCTTGGAAGCTGGGTTTGGATATTTGTAGAGCCCTGACTAATCTGACAAGGGCTGTAAGAACTCGACAACCATTCAGTTTGCAGCTACAGGTTTTACTGAGTGTGGATGGTGACAAGCCTTGAAAATTACCAGCTTTTTGTGACTTTCCTTGATGCCTCAGAATCCTTGATTGGAACTGTCCAAGACGCACCTTGTTATGGTATGAAGAGTGCTCCTGGTTTTCTATGGTGGGGGAAGTAATCTCATCCTACAGAAACCTTGGGGAGTTTGTATCAGAACTGAAAAATCTCTTGTCTTACTACCAGCAGTCCTACTAATGTGTTCTGAAGGCTTTTAACAGGCAGCCTTTCTATATACTGTAAATGTATCTTCTAATGTATGATTTCTTGATGAGCAAGCAACTAATTTCAAGTAAAATATTCTTCCCAAAGGTTTGTTGTTATTGTTGTTGTTGTCATGTGGATTTTCTACAGCTCTCTCTTTGCATGTGTGGAAAAGGCTTGTAAAAGTTGGCAATGAATTAGAATGCATAGCGATCCAAAGAAAGCCGTGTTTGTTCTGAAACACTCAGTGTGGCAGTGATAACAAGAATAATAAAGTAAATAGGAGGTTTGATTTCAAAGTGGGAATGAGATTAAAGTTTGGATTATGTTGAACAAATGTGTAAAAAGTTGAACTTTAGTAATTTTTCAAAATGCCAAAAAACATTGTCTAAGTTCAGCAGAGTGTATAAAAATAAATAGCTTGATTTAGTGCTCAGTAGGGCTGAAAGATCTGTGAGTCTTTCACAAAAGAACTTCATTTGGCCAAAACCAAATTTTTATAGTGTGATTTTAGATTCACATGACCCATTTTATAGAAATTTGAAATAGGGGCAGATGGTATGGTTTTCATTTGCGTAGATTTAATTTGTGTAACATTGGTTGTTAATACTGTTTTGTCTCTGTGTTTAAAGTGATGAATATCTTGAGTTCAACTATGATGAAAATCTTGAGTTCACTACATTGATCTTCCTGGATTCTTAATTCCATGTGACTAGATGAACTTCTGTTTACTTGTAAAATTAAGTATCCTTTCCACAACAGAATGATGCTCACATTTGTTTTTTTTCTAGATTAACGATAGTCAAGATCAATACAAAATTGAGTCTGAGGTTTTGGAGTTTTGTTTATTGTTTTGACATTTTATTTTTTGAATTAGTTTTAAAGTTGTTCCAAAACTGGGTGAGATAATTATTAAATAAATGTTAACGTAATACTTCAAAAACTTTAGCAAAATTTTACATAAGCTTATATTTAAAACTTTTTAAAAGACCTTTAAATGTCATGGCAATAAATTCAACTGCCATTTTAGAAAGAGAGAGGTTTACTTTTCTGAGTAAGTAAATGAAAACACACCAATAAGTGATGTATATACTTAAATTAATTTGCTACCTAAGTACGACTATGTTATTTTAAACAATCTTATTTGTGAAAATGGATTTACCTGAGACAGATTAGTAGTATCTTAATTAAAAGTTTTACAATAAAATGTTTTTATGTTGTGAGCTCCCACACTATATAAGCTTAAAACCATGACTTTTGCCCAGCACTGTATAAATGTTTGTGTGGAGTAAAATGAGATGTATGGTAGCTTTATGGATTGTCTCCAACTTGTTTGACTAGTCTCAGAAAACCTCATTCATGCTGCCAGCTCCTCCTGTTATGTTCTGTGTGACCACAAGTGCATCCCATGGGGGAAAGGCTCCTCACACTGTGGGAGGTGTATGTGGGAGGAGACCCTCACACATTGGAGACCTTCATACTGCGAATTCAGGGACTGAAAAACCTACCTGCTTCTAATATCCTCCCTGCCCTCTGGCTTTCCCTAGGGAATCCCTCCATTTAACCTATTTCTGAGGGAGAGAATTTCCTATGGCAATATGCATTTCCTAAATATAGCATCCCATAATTGGGTGTGATGAACCTGGGCAACACATTCCTTAAGAACGGGATATGGAAGGCCTCTTTGAGTTGGGGAGAGAAGGTGAAGGGGCCACCTGGAAGGGAGAGCCCAAGGTCACACATTTAAGTGACAAACTTGTATGGTTCATGGCTTTGCCTGTTCCTAGTGAAAATTACTAGGTAAATTCATTCACCTAGCTGATTCTTTATACACATTATCAAAAATAAAGAATACTACCTGCTTTTTCTTGTTTTGAAAGTATTTCATCTGACCAATCTGAGCGGGTGTTTGAAAAGTACTTTGAACAACATAGAAAATAGGAAAGCACCATAAAAGGCATATTGTTGTCCTCTTTGGGGAAAGGACATAAGAACAGAAATCTGAAGGTTGAGAAAGAAGAGCCCATGAGACTACGGTGAACTGCTGTCTTGGTTCGTTCAGGCTGCTCTAACCTAGTACCATAGACTGGGTGGCTGATAAACAACAAAATTTTTTTTTCTCACAGTTCTGGAGGCTGAAAGTTCGAGATCAGGGTGCCAGCACAGTCACGTTCTGGTGAGGGTCCCCTTCCTGGTTGCAGACTTCTGTCTTTTCCTTATATCCTCATGTGTGAGAGCTCTCTGGGATCCGTTTTCTAAAGGTAGTGATCCCATTCATGAGGGCTCCACCCTTCTGACCTAATCACCTCTCCAAGGCCACATCTCCTAATACCATCACATTGGGGGTTAGGGTTTTAATATACAAATTTTGGAATGTGAGAGGATATAAACCTTTAATTCATTGCAGTCGTGCAGGTTATAGCTTACAAGGGCGCCTGACCAGTGAAGGAATAGGAGCTGAAATAGAGTTGCAGCATGGCACTGATTCCACAGAGAGGAAGGAGATCTTTCCAGTTCTGACAAATGTGCCATATGGGTTATACCCCTGAGAGCAGGAGAAGGGTATTGGGAAGGCCGACAACTGCAAAAGCTCTGAACAACTACTTCCTCCATCCATGTCCCCATCCATGGAGTAGCCTATATTTAAAGGATAACTGGCATTTAACATAGCCTTGCAATATATATATATTTATTCCTATCCCCTAATGCACTGACAAATGGAGAGGAGACAGTCTGCCCATCTTTGTTGAATTATTGAGTTAATTAATGAATCATGGTTATATTCTATATGAGACAAGGAGCTTCATACTAGAGTGTGTGATCAGAGAGTTTCCTCTCAGTGATTCTCAAATATGGGCCTCCAGGATGGTCAGAAATTATCAGAAAATACCAGCCATTTCTATGGCTCATAGGAGCAAACAACTAACAATTCCCTAGACTTTAATTTTTATTATGACTAAGTGTTATTTACTAGTTACATATTGAGCAATTTATTTTACAACATATATAGCATTTATAAATTTAAATTACCATGTTACCAGATTTTCTTGAAGACTAAATCAGTATTTTACAATGCAGTCTAGCTGCCACCCAGTTTGCAAATACCTACAAGTTTCTGCTTACCTAGTAGTAGGAAATGTAATCATCTCCGAGATGTATAATTTGTTATTAGCCATGAACCTTTCATGGTTTTCAGTTCTCGCCATCTATGCATTTTAAAGGTAAATTACTATGGATTAAACGTCACAGTTTAGTTTGTTGTGGGTTGTTGGGCTAACCCACAGAGAGTCCATAATGCAGATTCTCAGTTTATAATTTTCAACAACTAGTTCCAAGGACCATCATCAATATGCCTATTCTAGAGCAGAATTATACATAATTCCCTCAAAATCTGATGAAAAATAAAACTTTATTTGTGATAATTTGCCTGAGCTTTGTGTGTTTGCTATGTAAATTACTTGAATTATACTAGCAAAGTAAATGTAATTAAATTACTGGATTTAAAAAAAATTATAGGATATATAATAGTTTTATAGCTTAAAATCGTAAATATAACTACAGGATCTTCTCTTATGAAGCAAAAGCAGTTCACAAAAGCTGCTAGCAACAGGTCTACTGATTTTTTTCTCTTCTCTTCCAATTTTTTATCACCAAGTTCTTTTTTAGAGTGGGACTATGTGAAATAGGCCTTCCTGCACTGGGCTAGGTCAAAAATTTGAGATCACATGCTCCAAAATGTTGCTGGTCTTTATAAGACAAGAGGAGAAAACAAGTGTACAAGGGCTTTTGTAAACTCATCTTCACTACTAAGAAATACAAAACAAAAACAAAGCTCAAAAGTTTTTGTCCTGGTGGGAAGGATTCACTATTTCTTTATGAAAAATGATTCTCTAGCACTCAGAAATCAAAGCTGGAACCAGGGTGAGGCAAGTGAGGCTCTCGCTTTGGGTGCAAAATTTAAGGTGATGCCAAAAAACTCAGTAATCGAGATATATTATATTTTAATGAACTATTTTAAAAGTATCAAAATTAATGCAAAAAATTTACGATGAAGAAAATATCAAAATTTCAAGTGAAGACAGGCTCTGACTCTGCAGTTGTACAACCCAACCCTCATCCACTTCTCTCTCATCCCAGCCCTGCGTAGTATATGAAGGACACTGATTAATTTTGGATAACTATAATAATAATCACCATATTGAGGAACTGAGGTAATTTATTCAGAAGTAACATTCTATAATTGGATCATTTGTAACACAAAGGATATGCTTGAGGTTTTGGATACCTCATGTACCCTGATGTGATTACTACACATTGTATGACTGTATCAAAATATCCCATATACCCCATAAGTACATATACCTATTATGTACCCACAAAAATTAAAGATTAAAAATTAAAAAAATTAAAAGGTAATGCTCTTTCTGAGTTATTTGGTAAAACCATGCCGTATTATGTTAACAAGGTGCTTAGCTCTGTACTGTACTCTAGCTGGGAAAAAACGCATTGTGACTAAAGACTTCAAACTACATGCAAGCTTGACTCTTTTGAGGTTCATTCATCTTTAATTACTATCATGCCCTTATGAGTTTTAACCTGCCCTCTGTCTTGGAAGACAGAGAAGCATACACAAGGGGAGAGTTGAAGAAAAGCAAAAATAGTGTTCTGAGAAGGAAATTAACATGGTCTGCCTAAGAAACAAGCTTAGGATGACTTTTTGGTGACATTTGTGTTGCAAAACAGAGTCCGATGGATTAAGATGGGGACAAGTGACAAAATCTTAAGGAATCAAAGAGACAATTGATGCTCTGGAGCTAATGCTGATAAATTTGGAAATGTGGTTGAAAAGTGGGAGTGTCAAGAATGTTGGTCAAAAGGAGCCCTGAAATCTTACACCACCTTGTTCCAAGGAAGAGAAGTAAGAATGAATATAGGCAGAATGTCCCCTTAAATATTTAGTAGCACAGATTGACAAGTGTTCCAAGGATGGTGGTTATCACAAGAATGGGTAATCAGGATAAGCTTTAAAAAAATTCTCACTTCCCATTTCCTTCTCCCAAACAGTTTGTCCTTAGACCATAAGAAGAAAGATAAATTAACAAGTATCTGTGGAGTAGGACAGAGTGAGAATACTTTCTCTAGCATAAGTTTGACTAAGTATCAGAAGGATTTCAATAAGGAAGAAAAGTAAAAGGTCTCCAACAAACTAAATTACATAAACATGGAAGGGAATAAGAGAATCACCCACAGTCACAGACAAATGTGAAAGTTCCATGGCACTGTGAGGAAAGTAAAAATACAACCAAAGACCAAAGGAGCTGAGACTGGAGGTGAGAGAGGGGAGCTAAAGATTACAAAGGAGATTTTTAAAAAAATGTTATTAACTGGGCACGGTGGCTCATGCCTGTAATCCCAGTACTTTGGGAGGCTGAGGTGGGCGGCTCACTTGAGGCCAGAAGTTTGAGACCAGCCTGGCAAACATGTGAAACCCCGTCTCTACTAAAAATACAAAAATTAGCCAGGCATGATGGCGCGTGCCTGTAATCCCAGGTATTTGGGAGTTGAGGCAGGAGAATTGCTTAAACCTGGGAGGCCGAAGTTGCAGTAAGATCATGTCACTGCACTCCAGCCTGGGTGACAGAGTGAGACTCCATCTCAAAAGAAACAAACAAACAAAAACATTATTACAGAAAATTTCAAACATTTACAATGTAAAGAGAATAGTATAATGGACACCCATGTACCTATCACTAATCTTTAACAATTAATTAACTATGACCAGTCTGGTTTCATCTATTTTTCACTCCCCTGAATTATTTTGATATAAATTTCAGATATATAATTTCATTCACAAATATTTCAATGTGTACTTCTAAAAAATAAGGACTCCTAAAAATAAAGGACTCTTGCCATAATCCATTATCTAACCTAAACTTAATAATCATTTCTCAATAATACAAATTTTCCAATTATCTGATTTAAAAAAGTAGTTTGAATAAGAATCCAAAAGGTTACAATTGGTTGATTTGTCTTCTAAATTTTTAAAAAATCCATAGGTTTCCCTTTCTGCTCCCATTTTATCTTGCAATTTATTGATTGAAGAAACTAGTTTGTTTATCCTATATAGTTGCCCACATTTTGGATTTTTCTGATTGCATCATCATGAGGTCATGTAGCAGTTTCTTGCTCCTATCTTTCCTTTAAACTGGTAATTAGTGGTTATAGGAGCTTGATTTGATTCAGGTTCAGGGTTTTTTTGTTAAAAGAATCTTTCATGGGTGGAGGTTTGTATACAATGTCTGGCTGTCTCTTTTTGAGAAACACTGATGAGCATTACCTACATCCATTATTTCAAAATGGTGGTATTCCAGAGTTACCTCTTTATTTATGCCAATAGTGGCATATTTTCATTTATTAATTTATAAATAATAAGGAAAAACAAAGAGTTTTAAATTAAGAAGAAACATGTTAATATATCTCTCTTAATGTTTATATAGGAAAAACAAACTAGTTTCTTATATATATATGAGGGAGGTCTGGAGAGTGTTTTGAAAGGCTCTGTGCATTGACCTTTTTATTTTATATTATTATATAATATATTTTATTATATATTATTATGTAATATTTTATATATATACACACATATATGTGTATCTATATCTGTATATATATTCACACACAAAAAACCCTTACTGATCCTGCCCTACCTGTTTCCTGTGTTCACTTTCCTGTTTCTCCTTCCTTTTACAAGCAGAGTGACATGTTCTGATTTACCCTCTTTTAGGATCATTCCAGCTTCTGGGAAGAGAACAGACTGTGGGTGGACAAGAGTGGAAGCTGGGAGTCAGATTAGGTGGCTCTTGCAATAATCCAGATAAGAGATGATGGTGGCTTGCGCCAGGGGGATAGCAATGGAGGAAGTGAGAAGTAATTGGATTCAGGATATATTTTGAAAGTAGAATTGACAAGATTTGCTGAAGAATTGAATGTAGGGATGTGACTCAAGACGGCTCTAAATTTCAGTCCTAAGCATCTGGAAGAAGTGGTTGTAGTGGTTTGAACAGATTCATGGGGAAGATTGGGAGCTCAGAAGAGATAAATAATGAACAGCTCAGTGGGCCCAGAGCTAATTGAATGACAATGTCCACGCCACTGAATGGATTGATGTCAGCAGGAGGGAGATCTGGAGAGTGCTTTGAAAGGTTCTGTGCATTGACCTGCCTATTTAATTAATAATTGGGGTCATCTCGCCATCGACACAATGCTAGGTATAAGCTGATATTCTGGGTGACAAAATAGAGTCCAAGGGGCATCTTGACAATTCTAAGATAAACTGAATCAAGCAAGATGAAGTTTACCTAAACAGAGTCTTGCAAACCTGAGCTGTCCAGGCAATATCCATTTGAGCAATAGCATTGTTATTAAAGCACAGTGTTTGTGCAAACAGATCTGATTCAAAATCCCAACCTGCCTCTTCTTAGTCATGTTCTCTTGATTAAGTTAAACAATAATTTACTTTATTTAAAAAATGGTACAGTATTGCCTTGCTCAAAGGGAATGAAGATTCAATAATAAAGCTCTCACACTACCTAAGAGACCTTTCCTTTTATTTCATGTTTTCAAAATTAGGTATTAGCAAATATTGGAGTTGGGATGGGCTTTATTTAAAGTTTATTTTATTTCAGTAGTTTTTGGGGAACAGATGTTTTCTGGTTCAGGGATAAGTTCTTCAGGGATAGCTCTTTAGTGGTGATTTCTGAGATTTTGGTGCACCGATCACCCGAGCAGTGTACGCTGAACCCAGTGTGTAGTCTTTTATCTTTTACCCTCCTACCCTACTTCCCCGAGTCCCCAAAGTCCATTATATCATTCTTATGCCTTTGTATCCTCATAGCTTAGATCTCACTTGTAAGTGAGAACATATGATATTTGCTTTTCTTTTTTTTTTTTTCTTTTTTTTTTTTTTTTTGAGACGGAGTCTCGCTGTGTCTCCCAGGCTGGAGTGCAGTGGCGCGATCTCGGCTCACTGCAAGCTCCACCTCCCGGGTTCACGCCATTCTCCCGCCTCAGCCTCCGAGTAGCTGGGACTACAGGCGCCCGCCACATCGCCCGGCTAGTTTTTTGTATTTTTAGTAGAGACGGGGTTTCACCATGTTAGCCAGGATGGTCTCGATCTCCTGACCTCGTGATCCACCCGTCTCGGCCTCCCAAAGTGCTGGGATTACAGGCTTGAGCCACCGCGCCTGGCCGATATTTGCTTTTCTATTCCTGAGTTACTTCACTTAGAATAATGGTCTCCAACTCCATCCAGGTTGCTGCAAATGCCATTATTTTGTTCCTTTTTATGACTGAGTAGTATTTCATGGTGTGTGGGTCTATCTATCTATCTATCTATCTATCTATCTATCTATCTATCTATCTATCTGTATCTCAACTTTTCTTTATCCAGTCGTTGGTTAATGGGCATTTAGGCTGGTTTCATATTTTTGCAGTTGCGAGTTACACTGCTAAAATATGCATGTGCAAGTGTCTTTTTCATATAGTGACTTCTTTTACTCTGGGTAGATACCCAATAGTGGAATTGCTGGATCAAATGGTGGTTATACTTTTAGTTTTTTAAGGAATCTTCATAATGTTTTCCATAGTGGTTGTAACCAGTTTACATTCCCACCAGCAGTGTAAAAAAGTGTTTACACATGATGTGATCCCTTTTCACCACATCCATGCCAACATCTATGTTTTTTTATTTTTTAATTATGGTTATTCTTGCAGGAGCAAGATGGTATCTCATTGTGGTTTTGATTTTGCATTTTCCTGATAATTATGTTGAGCATTTTTCCCAAATGTTTGGAAATGTTGGCTGTTTGTATATCTTCTTTTGATAATTGTCTATTCATGTCCTTTGCCCATTTTTTGATGTGATTATTTATTTATTTATTTATTTATTTGCTGATTTAAGTTCCTTTTAAATTCTGGATATTAGTCCTTTGTCAGATGCATAGTTTGCAAATATTTTCTCCCACTCTGTGGGCTGTCTGTTTACTCTGCTGTTTGTTTTGTTTTGTTTTGTTTTTTGAGAGTGCAGTGGCACAATCTCAGCTTACTACAGCCTCCGCCTCCCGGGTTCAAGCAATTCTCCTGTCTCAGCTTCCAAAGTAGCTGGGGCTTACAGGTGTGCACCACCAAACCCAGATAATTTTTATATTTTTAGTAGAGATAGGGCTTTACCATGTTGCCCGGGCTGGTCTCGAACTCCTGACCTCAGATGATCCAACTGCCTTGGCCTTGGCCTCAGCCTCCCAAAGTACTGGGATTACAGGCGTGTGCCACCGTGCCCAGTCTGATTATTTCTTTTGCTGTACAGAAGCTTTTTAGTTTAGTTAGGTTCCATCTATTTATCTTTGTTTTTATTGCATTTGCTGTTGGGTTCTTGATTATAAACTCTTTGCCTAAGCCAATGTCTAGAAGAGTTTTTCCGATGTTTCTTCTAGAGGTTTTATGGTTTCAGGTCTTACATTTAAGTCGTTGATCCATCTTGAGTTGACTTTTGTATAAGGTGCAATGAGGATCCAGTTTCATTCTTCGACATGTGGCTTGCCAGTTATCCCAGCACTGTTTGTTGAATAGGGTATCCTTTCCCCACTTTATGTTTTTGTTCGCCTTGTCGAAGATCAGTTGACTGTAAGTACTTGGCTTTATTTCCAGGTTCTCTATTCTGTTCCATTGGTCTACGTGCTGATTTTTATACCAGTACCATGCTGTTTTGGTGAATATGGTCTTCTAGCATAGTTTGAAATCAGGTAATTGATGCCTCCAGATTTGTTCTTTTTGCTTAGTCTTGCTTTGGCTATATGGGCTCTTTTTTGGTTCCATATAAATTTTATGATTGTTTTTTCTAGTTCTGTGAAGAATGATGATGGTATTTTGATGGGAATTGCATTGAATCTGTAGGTTGCCTTTGGCAGTATGGTCATTTTCACAATATTGATTCTACCCATCCCTGAGCGTGGGGTGTGCTTCCATTTGTTTGTACCATCTGTGATTTCTTTCAGCAGTGTTTTGTAGTTTTCCTTGTAGAGATCTTTTACCTCCTTGGTTAGGTGTATTTCTTTTTGTTGTTGTTGTTAGGTATATTTCTAAGTGCTTTATTATTATTATTATTGTTTTTGCAGTTGTTATAAAAGGGATTGAGTTCTGATTTGATTCTCAGTTTGGTCATTGTTGGTGTATAGCAGTGCTACTGATTTGTGTATAGTGATTTTATATCCTGAGACTTTACTGAATTCATTAATCAGATCTAGAAGCTTTTTGGACGAGTCTTTACGATTTTCTAGGTATAGGATCATATCATTGGCAAACATTGACAGTTTGACTTCCTGTATTAGTCCATTTTCACACTGCTACAAAGACACTACCTAAGACTGAGTGATTTATAAATAAAAGAGGTTTAATTTATTCACAGTTCTGCAGGCTTGGGGAAGCCTCCGAAAACTTATAATCATGGTAAAAGGCAAAGGAGAAGTTAAGTACCTTCTTCACAAGGCAGCAGGAAAGAGAGTGCAGAGGAAACTGCCACTTTTAAAACCACCAGATCTCATGAAAACTCCCTCACTATTATGAGAACAGCATGGGGGGAACCACCCCTATCCAATCACCTATCAACAGGTCCCTCTCTTGACACATGGGGATTATAATTTGAGATGAGATTTGGGTGGGGACACAGAGCCAAACCATGTCTCTTCCTCTTTACCGGTTTGCATGCCCCTTATTTCTTTTTCTTGACTGATTGCTCTGGCAGGGTGGGCTTTTAAGAGCCTCTTGAAATAATATTAGGACTAGAAATTGTGTGAAGTAATGTCTGAAACATTACTTCCCCAGAAAAAGTTTTCTTGTCAGCCCTTCTAACACCACCTGAAATGTCAGCTCTCTTCTCTTTATCTTCTCCACCTGTGCTTCCACCTCTTTCTGCCTTAAGATTAATAACCAATTTTATGTTTTCTATCATATTTTAAGTCACTTGCTAGTAATATTTGTTTACAATCTTTCTCCCTTTATCTGACGCCTCGGAACCCTTTAAAATTTTTTTTTTCTGGTTTTTGAGACATAATTTATATACAGTAAAATTCACCAATTTTAATTATACAATTTGATGAATCTTGACAAATGTATGCACCATCAACAATCATAGAACATTTGGAAATATAAAGTTGAGCTATTAAATTCTAAATTCACATTTGAAGCTCATAATGGAACTACTATGCCATTCATTTACCTGGGTTTTTATTCCAATTGCCATTATTTAATTAAATGTAAAAAACAATCACAAATTGGGAGGCCGAGACAGGCAGATCACGAGGTCAGGAGATTGAGACCATCCTGGCTAATATGGTGAAACCCCATCTCTACTAAAAATACAAAAAAATTAGCCGGGTGTAGTGGCGGACGCCTGTAGTGCAGCTATTGGGGAGGCTGAGGCAGGAGAATGGCATGAACCCGGGAGGCGGAGCTTGCAGTAAGCTGAGATCCGGCCACTGCACTCCAGCCTGGGCAACACAGCCAGACTCCGTCTCAAAAAACAAAACAAACAAAAAAAAAACCCCCACACACACACACACACACAATCACATTAATAAACACTTTTCTAGGCCGGGCGCGGTGGCTCAAGCCTGTAATCCCAGCACTTTGGGAGGCCGAGGCGGGTAGATCACGAGGTCAGGAGATCGAGACCATCCTGGCTAACATGGTGAAACCCCGTCTCTACTAAAAATACAAAAAACTAGCCGGGCGTGGTGGCGGGCGCCTGTAGTCTCAGCTACTTGAGAGGCTGAGGCGGGAGAATGGCGTGAACCCGGGAGGCGGAGCTTGCAGTGAGCCGAGATCACGCCACTGCACTCCAGCCTGGGAGACACAGCGAGACTCCGTCTCAAAAAAAAAAAAAACAAAAAAAAAAACAAAAACAAAAAAACTGTCTGTATTTCTACTTCTTCATTGGAAAGTCATTCATACTTACTTAAGTTTTCAAATATCACAGTGCAGATTAGAGCAAAGTAANAAAAAAAAAAAAAAAAAAAAAAAAGAGAGAGAAAAAACATCTGGGCCCACACTTTTAAAGTCTTCTAGTTGAAAATAATTAAATTTCTGAACATGCTAAGTGACCAATTTGCAAGTTAAAAAGTGTAATTTTGGCTGGCCATGGTGGCTTATGTCTGTAATCCCAGCACTTTGGGAGGCCGAGGTGGGTGGATCATCTGAGGTCAGGAGTTTTAGACCATCCTGGCCGAGATGGTAAAACTCGTTTCTACTGAAAATACAAAAATTAGCCAGGCGTGGTAGCACATGCCTGTAGTCCCAGCTACTCCTCAGGAGGCTGAGGTGAGAGAATCGCTTTAACTTGTGAGGCTGAGGTTACAGTGAGCCAAGATGGCACCACTGCACTTCAGCCTGAGTGACAGAGTGAGACTGTCTCAAAAAAAAGTTTAATTTTATTCGATATGAAATAAGAAATTAAGAATATGTTTAAGAATAGTTATTAAGAAAGGCAATAAAAAATTTAAAATCTCTATTAATTCATTTAGCTGTCTTTCTTTGTTCTCTAAAGAGGACTAAATGCTTGCAGAAAATTTAAAATTTGACAAGAATAGGTTTGATTTTAGGATACTCAGGGCTCTACCTGTGACTGCTGATGGGAATCAGGGTACTAATTTATTATTTTAGTCTTAGTCTTCTGGTTTGTTTCCTTTTCATGCTAATATGTTTAGAATCAAGGCATAGTTGAAGAATGGGAAGGTGAGCAGAGAAGAGAATGGAGAGGAGGTGGTAAGACTAGTTGGCACAAGCAACACTTAAATCTCTTATTCTGCTTCTTAAATAGCGTAATTACATGGAAATGGTGCCCAGTAATGTAGAGCAACTTAGTTGTTTGAAGTGCAAAATGAAATTATAACTATTAGGAAATTGTTGGGAAAAAAGAGATGTAATATGCCATAGGCATTATGTTTTGTGAATACATGCTATATTTCTGAATGCTGAATGCTTGTTTAATGTAAAATGAGGATTTCAAAATAGGAGGGAAGAGAAAAAAACATCTGCAAGTAGAATGCTGAATTGACTTGGGAGGTGGATAAAGTGAAACACAAGCCTGTTCCTGCCTTCCCAAAACCCTCTTCCTTGGGTCCTCCTGTGTTGCTCCATGGCTCCCTCTTTCTCTGTATCTCCTTTTCCTCTTCCCTCTCTGCACAGGCCTTCCATAGGTCCTCCTCATTCTTTTTATCTCTCATTTTTGGACATTTCCCAAAGTTTTTTCTCCATCCTGTCCTTTTTCTCTCTTTAGATATGTTCTACTTTGGAGATCACATTCATTTCTATGTCTAAGGAAATATCACCTCCATTATGGAAATAAAAATCTAACAATTACCAAGCTTTTTAGCACTGTGAAAATTTCTACGTAGGGTGGGATGGCTGACAAAATGGCCCCATGTTTCCCTCTGATTTTCTTTCCTCCTACGAGTTCCCTCACCTTAATTATCACTGTTCTTCCCAATAGACCCAAGGGTGTACTGCTCCAACATTAGATTTTTGATCCAACTGTGTATGAAAATCCCTTTCCTTAAAAAAAAAAAAAAACAAAACAAAAACAAAAACTATAACAGACTGGGCACAATGACTCACATTTGTAATCCCAACACTTTCGGAGGCCAAGATGGGAGGATTGCTTGAGGTCAGGAGTTTGAGACCAGCCTGAACAACATAGTAAGATGCCACCTTGAAGAAGAAGAAGAAGAAGGAGAAGAAGAAGGAGGAAGTAGAAGAGGAAGAGGAGGAGAACGAGGAGGAGGAAAAAGAAGAACTAAGACAAACCAGTGACACAAAAACCTATGAGAGAAAAAAAAGCCTTAATTCAGCCTGTTCTAATAGTCCCATAGCTGTATTATAGGTTAAATAGAGGTTGTTCAGCCTCCATGCTACATACAGGTAGACAGATCGTAAGGGATGTCTTGCTCAGTCCATATAGAGAAAGCTCCCTCCCTCATCTGAGGTTTATCAGTTGAGAGACACATTTCTTTTCTAATAGGCTGACAACTAAAATGGACAGATTCTTCAAGGGAGGCCACTGCTCATTAGACAGAGACACTAATCTAATAGCCACTATTAATATAAAATTGCTGGCCTAATAACAACTGTGATATCTGTTTAACAAAAATGTATACTCACTCAGCATTGTGAAGAACTTTTGTTAATGCATTTCTATATAGGTAATTTCCAGATATATATTTCTTTTCTTTATTTTCTTTTTTTTGAGATAGGGTCTTGTTCTTTTACCATGGATGGAGTGGAGTGACATGATCTCAGCTCACTGCAACTTCTGCTTCCCTGGCTCAAGTGATCCTCCTATCTCAACCTCCTGAGTAGCTGGAATTATAGGCACACGCCACCCATACCCAGCTAATTTTTTTTTTTGTAGAGATGAGGTTTTGCCATGTTGCCCAGGCTGGTTTCTTAACTCCTGGACTCAAGCAATCTGCACGTCTCAGCCTCCCAAAGTGCTGGGATTACAGGCTTGAGCCACCGCTCCAAGCCTACAGATTTATATTTCTAATTCAAGTTTGTATCTTCATTCTTTCTCTTGTTTATACATTCCGTCAATATTTCTTGAGCACATCCTATGTGTCAGGCATTACACTAGGGGCCAAACAAGACAAACATGACAGCTACCCTCATGGAATTTGCATTAACAGAAGTAGGCAGACATTAAAAAAATTGTAAGTTGGGATAGTCATTGCAGTAATTGAGCTCCATAGAGACAGCGCCTGGGCAAGTGAGAGCCAGATGAGCACTGGGCGACTCTGCCTTGCTGAGGAAAAATAACTAAACATGGGGAAAGGAGATCCTAAGAAGCTGAGAGGCAAAATGTCATGATATGCATTTTTTTGTGCAAACTTGTCTGGAGGAGCATAAGATGAAACACCCAGATGCTTCAGTCAACTTCTCAATTTTTTTTTTTTTTTTTTGGAGATGGAGTCTGGCTCTATGGCCTAGGCTGGAGTGCAGTGGTGTGATCTTGGCTCACTGCAAGCTCCGCCTCCTGGGTTCACGCCATTCTCCTGCCTCAGCCTCCCGAGTAGCTGGGACTACAGGTGCCTGCCACCACGCCCGGCTAATTTTTTGTATTTTTAGTAGAGACGGGTTTTCACCGTGTTAGCCAGGATGGTCCTGATCTCCTGTCCTTGTGATCCGCCCGCCTCGGCCTCCCAAAGTGCTGGGATTACAGGCATGAGCCATCAAGCCGGCCTCAGAGTTTTCTAAGAAGTGTCCAGAGAGGTAGAAGACTATGCCTGCTAAAGATAAAGGAAAATTTGAAGATATGGGGGCAAAGGCGGACAAGGCCCATTATGAAAGAGAAATGAAAACCTATATCCCTCCTAAAGGGGAGACAAAAAAAGAAGTTCAAGGACTCCAATGCACCCAAGAGCTCTCCTTCGGCCTTTTTCTTGTTCTGCTTTGAGTATCGCCGGAAAATCAAAGGAGAACATCCTGGCCTGCCCATTGGTGATGTTGGAAGAAACTGGGAGAGATGTGGAATAACACTGCTGCAGATGACAAGCAGCCTTATGAAAAGAAGGCTGCGGTTCTGGGGTCGTGGCCTTGCTCCCGCTGTGCGGGAAAAGAATCCAGGCCCTTCCACGCGCGTGTGGGCGCGGGGGCCCCGAAATGCTCCTGGTTCCGCGCTAGGTCTCCGCTGGGGCAGGAACCGGAGCCATGGGTGGGACCACCAGCACCCACTGGGTCACCTTCGAGGGGGACGAGAATGAGAACATCACCGTGGTGAAGGGCATCCGGCTTTCGGAAAATGTGATCGATGGAATGAAGGAATCCTCTCCATCTGGTTCGAAGCCTCAGCGGTATTCTGGTGCTTATGGTGCCTCAGTTTCTGATGAAGAATTGAAAAGAAGAGTAGCTGAGGAGCGGGCATTGGAGCAAGCTGAGAAAGAATCTGAAGCTCAGAAACGACTAAAGCAAGCCAAAGAGCTGGACGGAGAGAGGGCTGCTGCCAATGAGCAGTTAACCAGAGCCATCCTTCAGGAGAGGATATCAAACGAGGAGGAAGGCGCTAAGGCAAAGCACCTGGCTAGGCAGCTGGAAGAGAAAGACCCAGTGCTAAAGAAGCAGGATGCATTCTACAAAGAACAGCTGGCTAGACTGGAGGAGAGGAGCTCAGAGTTCTACAAAGTCACCACTGAACAATATCAGAAAGCTGCTGAAGAGGTAGAAGCAAAGTTCAAGCGGTATGAGTCTCATCCAGTCTGTGCTGATCTACAGGCCAAAATTCTTCAGCGTTACTGTGAGAACATCCACCAGACCCTCAAATGCTCCTCTCTGGCCACCCAGTATATGCACTGTGTCAATCATGCCAAACAGAGCATGCTTGAGAAGGGAGGATAAAAACTTTCAGAACGAGCAAAACAGCAATAACGTTAATTCCAGAGATGGAACATTTTTTTTTTTTTCCTAGTAAGAAAATAACCCATTTGAAGAGAAGACCACTAATGAGAAGACCACTAAAGAGAGACACCAAGAATGGATTCAGCAGAGTCATTTCACATTTTGAACAGCAGCAATTTGAAGGGCCAAAGCCTTGATCAGGGATCAGTCATTAAAGGACACACTTCAGTATTAGTAAACCCTCTTATGATGATTAAAAGAGAAGGGCAGCCCTCTCCACCGTTTGGTACTTTCTATTCAACTTCCACTGAACATAAAATGTTTTTCTTCAGAGCAAGCCCCATCATTTGGTGAACCTCCACCCTAACAAAGTAGGATGGGGTGGGGGGCTAAATTAATTGGAGTGGGGTGAGGAGAGAGCCAGAAAACACAGATCTGGGGCAGCAGTGCTGGGTGGAATTGTCTAGGCTATGGCATGCTGGCTTTCTCTTTCTTTCTTTTCTCCTTTGATTATGTAAGAGCTGTTTCATTTTAACTTATTATGGTGATTACACAGGCAAGAAGACAAAACGGAGAGAAAATGTACCTCTTCTACTGGAATAATGTTTATGATTACAAGTGAGAGACTGTATTTTTATCAATATGAAGGCAACCTTGGCTGATATAACCTCTATACTGAATACTCACATCTTTACTTCACTCACTATCAATAATAAATATATTTTCTGACAAAAAAAGAAAAGAAAAGAAAAGAAGGCTGCGACGCTGAAGGAAAAATATGAAAAGGATATTGCTGCATATCGAGCTAAAGGAAAGCCTGATGCAGCAAAAAAGGAGTTGTCAAGGCTGAAGACAGCAAGAAAAAGAAGGAAGAGGAGGAAGATGAAGAGGATGAAGAGGAGGAAGGTGAAGAAGATGAAGATGAGGAAGAAGAAGATGATGAATAAGTTGGTTCTAGCACGGTTTTTTTTCTTATCCATAAAGCATTTAATCCCCCGTACACAACTCACTCCTTTTAAAGCAAAAAAATTGAAATGTAAAGCATGTAAGATTTGTTTTTAAACTGTACAGTGTCTTTTCTTTTTGTATAGTTAACACACTACAGAGTGTGTTTTTAGATAGTCCTGTCCTGGTAGTATTTTCACTAGCCACTAACCTTGCCTGGGACAGTATGGAGGTTGTAAATTGGCATGGATTTAAAGCAGATTCTTGTTGGTGCACAGCACAAATTAATTATATATGGGGATGGTAGTTTTTTCTTCTTCAGTTGTCTCTGATGCAGCTTATATGAAATAATTGTTCTGTTAACTGAATAACGCTCTGTAATTGCAAAGAAAAAAGTCGCAGGTGTTTTGTTGACATTCTGAATGCTTCTAAGGAAATACAAGAAAAAATATATAAGTTGATTAAGTGTCATAAAAGAAAACTGGGCCAGGCATGATGGCTCCCACCTGTAATTCCAGCATTTTGGGAGACTGAGGTAGGAGGATCACTTGACCCCAGTAGTTCAAGACCAGCCTAGGTGACATAGGGGCAACTCTGTCTCTACAAAAAAATAAAAATTTTAGCCAGGCATGGTGCTATGTGCCTGTAATCCCAGCCACCAGCCATTTGGGAGGCTGAGGTCGAAGGATAGTTCGAGCACAAAAGGTTGAGGCTGCAGTGAACTATAATTGTGCCACAGCACTTCAACTTGGGTGACAGAACAAGACCTTGTCTCTAAGAAAAAAAAAGACTGTAGGATATTGATATTACAGGAGTCTGTAAGAAGTTCTGACTTAATTGGGTTTGAAGAAGTGACATTGAAGTGAAAGTTAGAGGATGAAAAACTAGCCAGGAACATTCAGGTGAGTGTGACAGAATGAAAAAAAGGAGCAGGGAGGAAATACTAAGCAGAGGACACAGCATTTGCAAGGAATGTTAGATAACAGGAGAGACTGACTGGAGATGAACTTATCAAGGAGGTCAGGTATTGAGTCCCATCATTCCCATCCCCAACGTCTTGCCTGTAAGAAGTTTTGATTGCAGGTCTATTTGCACAGAAGGCTATTGGCAGGCCTTCCAAAATGAGCTGAGCAACTTTACCTTGATCCTGGATCTGACCCTCAGCTGTACCAACTGGGAAACTGGGTTTTGGGAGCACACAAAATGTAATACCAGAATGAGCCTGGTATTGCTGTTAGAGCCACTTTAAGATGGGCATGGTTTAAGATGTGGTGAAAGAGAACAGGAGGGAGACTAAGCTAATGGGATTAGAAAAACAGAAATAATCACAGCTAGGAGAACGTGAAAAATGTGGTTTCCTGGAAGCCAAATTCCTGCTGAGATCACAGTCTAGCTCATGGAATTTCCTACTGATCGGAATGCCTTCTGCTTTTCTCTGGCTGAAACATTAGTGCCCCAAGTTTTACTATCAAAGACAGGATAATGACAAAAATATTTATTGATTAAACACAGAAAGCACTGACAGTCTTTCCAGATGAAGCCAATAGCATATACTATAATTCTTATCTTTTTATGCTTTATTACATTCATGTATTGAGTCTATGTATCTGTCACTTTACTTCTACTATTTCAATTAATCTTCAGAACAATTCTATATGGTTGGTATTAGTGTTCCATTATTGGAACGCTAAGCTTGTGGGAGTTTTTATATCCTGCTGCTCAAGGTCATCACCGAGGTCTGATTTTTCACACAAAAAAATTTGCAACCTCCAGCATAAATGGGTTAATATCCCTCCCTCTTTCCTCCATTGGTGAAAAAATTGAGAATCAGAGAGTTTCAGTGATTGGTCAGAGATTACACAGTTAGAAAGTGAGAGTCAGAATTCAGATTTGGTTATGTCTGACTCCAAAACCTATGTTGTAGTCACTCCAACCCACTGCCTCTAACAGTATAGAGGCATAGTATTCCTAGAAATATATTTTTAGAAGTTTTCACATGTTAAGCTTAGAATTGGAAGCAGTGACGTTTTCAATAAATTAATCTCTAACAGTCCAGTTAAGGGCAAGGAATTTAAAAATGGCATTTTATGTTGAAAATATCCTGAAAAGTTTTCCCTAATCTATGGTTCTATGACATTATTTCAGTTGTTTCAATTTTTAGTAAAAGAGAGAACATGGTCAATAAAAATGCTCTTTACTACATGTAAGGACCACATTTAGTGATGCTGTTACAGTATCACTTGTGCAAATCAGTAGGACTTGAAGATCATATTTTCCTCCTATTTTAGGGATAAAGTCATAATGATTTTTGGAGGCTATGCATTAGTTTAGAGATGCTAAGACACAATCATGCTTTATAAAAGTTAATTCTGTGAAAAAAATCTTAATGACATGATCAGAGCCATTTCTGTAATACTTATCTCACACTGTATTTAATTATTCATAGCTTCTGTTGTGCTTTACTAATGTATGTTTAAATATTTCTTATACACTAACTTTCAGTCAGTGACAAGTTAAAAAACCACACAAATATTTCTTGCACAATGCAATGTGAGATTATTAAATTCTATTTACTTTGCTAATAGCTAATCTAGTCATAAGTATGAAATTAATCAGTCAGAATAGTAAAGGAGCAAAATACACTGGAAAAAATAAAATCTATTATACTTAAATAAGTACATGTCATTGGTTGTTTATAACTTACTTCCTTTATAAACCTATTAATTACTAAAATACATTCTTACAATAACATGGCAAATATGATTATAAATTTAATTGTTTTTATGGGTAAATAAAAAAACTATTATAATTAGTACAAGTTAACTGACCAACCCAAGAATGGTAAATAGTTACTTCAGCATGTTTATATTCCTACTTTTTACAGATACGCATAAACACCGTAGAGAAAATGTATTTCACACATGTGAAACATAATAATTCCTGTGGCTGCCACATTTTCGTATTGATAGTAATACAGATTTCCTTCCTACCTAGTTCTTGAATTTAAAAAAATGTTTAAATAAAAAACTCCTGTGCCAGTTCTGGTGTGAACTAAAAATCAATTTTTGTAAATCAGCTTTTGTATCAGAAAGCCAGTCCTACTTTGTCCCTTCCAGGAGACAGTTACATAGTTTATGTCAAGGGTTTAAAATAAGAAAACCCAAAGCTGCTTCTTTTCTGAACCTTTACTATCATTTAAAGTACATTTATCTCCTGAAATCATATGATGTAGAGATGGAGAGCAAGAATTTTGGAGGCTTCCTGGCCAAGTTTGAAATCCAGGCCTACCACTTACTGACTCTGGGATCTGTAACAGGTTACATAATTCCCCTGTATCTCATGTTTTTTCATGGTGATGATAGTAGCAATACATATCTCATAGAGTTACTCTGAGAATAAAGTAAATACTAACACCAAGGATACAGAAGACATAGTCATTATTATTGCACAACCTAAGTTTTACTTAATGGCCACTATATTAAAGTATAGTACACATGCAGAAAGATACTCAGAAGTGTTCAGCTTACTGAAATTTCATAAGATAAGCTAAACAATCCTGTATAGCAAGCATGCAAATTACAAAAAAGAAACTAGTTACACTCAAAGCCCTCCTCATGCCCCCTTCTAGCCACTACTCCTAAGGGTAACTAATATTTTGACTTCACATTAGTTTCATTAATGGCTATTTTTTAAACCTTGATATTATAACAATTGATAAGGGATTTATTGTAGTAGCATTTTGTTTTTTATTTAATATCAATGCTTAAATCTGTTTGCTGATTACTCTTTTAACATATAGGCATATTTTATTTTCTAGGTTAAAAAAGCTCCTTGAACAAGAAAAGGCTTATCAAGCCCGCAAAGAAAAGGAAAATACTAAACGGCTCAATAAACTAAGAGATGAACTTGTCAAACTCAAGTCCTTTGCACTCATGCTGGTGGATGAAAGACAAATGCACATTGAACAACTTGGCCTGCAAAGCCAGAAAGTACAGGATCTTACTCAGAAGCTGAGGGAAGAAGAAGAAAAGCTCAAAGCCATTACTTCCAAATCCAAAGAAGACAGACAGAAATTGCTCAAGTTAGAAGTAGACTTTGAACACAAGGCTTCAAGGTTTTCTCAAGAGCATGAAGAGATGAATGCTAAACTGGCTAATCAAGAGTCTCACAATAGGCAACTTAGACTCAAACTGGTTGGCTTAACCCAAAGAATCGAGGAGCTAGAAGAGACCAACAAAAATCTGCAGAAGGCAGAGGAAGAACTTCAGGAATTAAGAGATAAAATTGCCAAAGGAGAATGTGGAAATTCTAGCCTCATGGCAGAAGTGGAAAATCTTCGAAAGCGTGTGCTTGAAATGGAAGGTAAAGATGAGGAGATCACTAAAACTGAATCCCAGTGTAGGGAACTGAGGAAGAAGTTGCAAGAGGAAGAACACCATAGTAAGGAGCTCAAACTTGAAGTTGAGAAGCTACAGAAGAGAATGTCTGAACTGGAGAAATTGGAAGAGGCATTCAGCAAGAGTAAATCTGAGTGCACCCAGCTACATTTAAATCTGGAGAAAGAAAAGAACTTAACCAAAGACCTGCTAAATGAATTGGAGGTGGTCAAGAGTCGAGTTAAAGAATTGGAATGTTCTGAAAGTAGATTGGAAAAGGCTGAATTAAGCCTAAAAGATGATCTTACGAAGTTGAAGTCATTTACCGTGATGCTGGTTGATGAAAGGAAAAATATGATGGAAAAAATAAAGCAAGAAGAGAGAAAAGTGGATGGACTCAATAAAAATTTTAAGGTGGAACAAGGAAAAGTTATGGATGTAACTGAAAAACTAATTGAAGAAAGTAAGAAGCTTTTAAAATTAAAATCTGAAATGGAGGAAAAAGTATACAACTTGACAAGAGAAAGAGATGAGTTGATAGGCAAATTGAAAAGTGAAGAAGAAAAATCCTCTGAATTAAGCTGCAGTGTTGACTTACTAAAGAAGAGACTTGATGGTATAGAGGAAGTGGAAAGAGAAATAACAAGAGGAAGGTCACGAAAAGGGTCTGAGCTCACCTGCCCGGATGATAATAAGATTAAGGAACTAACACTTGAAATTGAGAGACTGAAGAAACGTCTCCAACAATTGGAAGTGGTTGAAGGGGATTTGATGAAGACAGAAGATGAGTATGATCAGCTGGAACAGAAATTTAGAACTGAGCAGGATAAGGCGAACTTCCTCTCTCAACAACTAGAGGAGATCAAGCACCAAATTGCCAAGAATAAAGCAATCGAGAAGGGTGAGGTTGTGAGCCAGGAAGCTGAACTGAGACACAGATTTCGGTTGGAAGAAGCTAAAAGTCGAGACTTAAAAGCTGAAGTACAAGCTCTTAAAGAGAAGATTCACGAATTAATGAACAAAGAAGATCAGCTTTCTCAGCTCCAGGTAGATTATTCTGTACTTCAACAAAGATTTATGGAAGAAGAAAATAAGAACAAAAACATGGGGCAGGAGGTCCTCAATCTGACTAAAGAGTTGGAGCTTTCCAAGCGCTACAGCAGAGCTCTTAGGCCCAGTGTGAATGGAAGAAGAATGGTGGATGTTCCTGTGACATCAACTGGAGTCCAGACTGATGCAGTCAGCAGTGAAGCAACAGAGGAAGAAACACCAGCTGTATTCATACGGAAATCCTTCCAGGAAGAAAATCATATTATGAGTAATCTTCGGCAGGTGGGATTGAAGAAACCCATGGAAAGATCCTCTGTTCTAGACAGGTATCCTCCAGCAGCAAATGAGCTCACTATGAGAAAGTCTTGGATTCCATGGATGAGAAAGAGGGAAAATGGCCCCTCAATCACTCAGGAGAAAGGGCCCCGAACAAATTCCAATCCAGGGCACCCAGGAGAGGTAGTCCTTTCACCAAAGCAGGGCCAGCCCCTGCATATTCGAGTGACACCAGACCACGAGAACAGTACTGCGACTTTGGAGATAACAAGCCCGACATCTGAAGAATTTTTTTCTAGTACCACTGTCATTCCTACCTTAGGGAATCAGAAACCAAGAATAACCATTATTCCATCACCAAATGTTATGCCTCAAAAACAAAAAAGTGGAGATACAACTCTTGGCCCAGAACGAGCCATGTCCCCAGTCACAATTACTACATTTTCCAGAGAGAAGACTCCAGAAAGTGGAAGAGGTGCATTTGCAGACAGGCCCACATCCCCTATTCAGATAATGACGGTGTCTACATCAGCAGCACCAGCTGAGATTGCAGTTTCTCCCGAATCCCAGGAAATGCCCATGGGACGGACAATCCTCAAAGTCACCCCAGAAAAACAGACTGTTCCAACTCCAGTACGGAAATACAACTCCAATGCCAATATCATAACCACAGAGGACAATAAAATTCACATTCACTTAGGGTCTCAGTTTAAACGGTCCCCTGGGACTTCAGGTGAAGGAGTCAGTCCAGTTATTACTGTCCGACCAGTAAACGTGACAGCCGAAAAGGAGGTTTCCACCGGCACTGTCCTTCGCTCTCCCAGGAACCACCTCTCCTCACGGCCTGGTGCGAGCAAGGTGACGAGCACTATCACCATAACACCAGTCACAACGTCATCTGCTCGAGGAACCCAGTCAGTGGTGAGTAGAAGAGGCTCCAAAGGGCAGGCCCGTGGAGGGAGGGAGATGTGAGTAGTGAGACTACCCCAGCACCCGCAGTAAAACCCAGCCACATGCTTCTCATGCTGCCTGAATCCAGATGCTTCACAGAGGACTATCCACACAGAACTGAATGTAAAAAGTGACCTAATAGTTTAATAAATTAGGCCAACTTTGAGGGAAAACCTCGCCTATTCATGTAAATTATGGACAGTGCCATAAAACACTTGCAAAGGTAACCTCTTTGAAATGGTAGCATATAGTAATCAGAAGGTTTAACATTTGATTTTAATGTTTAAGATAGTTTTTAAAATGGAGATGGGGAAAATGGTCTATATGGAAGAAGAATTAAAATTGTTCCTAGGTTATGTTTCTATAAATTAAAGTATTCAATATGTGGTTATATATGGCCACAGGCATATTTTATTCCAAAATAAGATGAGAAGATTTTAATATCAAAAAGTTTTTTAAAAGTAAAAGAGAAGTGCGTTTACATGTATAAAAACTGTATTTTATTTAATCATATCTTGCAGAGAGCAGGTGCTTCAAAATATTTATTTAATAAATAGCTGGGGTTGGGTGCAGTGGCTCATGCCAGTAATCCCAGCACTTTGGGAGGCTGAGGCAGGTGGATTACCTGAGATCGGAGTTCAAGACCAGCCTGGCCAATATGGTGAAACCCCATCTGTACTAAAAATACAAAAATTAGCCCAGCATGGTGGCGGATACCTGTAATCCCAGCTACTCGGGAGGCTGAGGCAGGAGAATCGCTTGAGCCTGGGAGGCAGAGGTTGTGGTGAGCCGAGATTGCACCATTGCACTGCAGCCTGGGTGACAGAGCAAGACTCCATCACAAACAAACAAACAAAACTAGCTGGAAGGCTAAATGAATGATTATTGAAAAGCATGTGCAAAGCACAAAAGCCAGAACTTAAAAATAAATTCTACCAGCCTGGCCAACAGGGCAAAACATCTTCTCTACTAAAAATACAAAGGAAAAAAAAAAATAAAAAAGTAGCTGGGCGTGGTGGCACACATCTGTAATCCCAGCTACTCTGGAGGCTGAGGCACAAGAATCACTTGAACCCAGGAGATGGAGGTTGCAGTGAGCCAGTATCATGCCACTGCACTGCAGCCTGGGTGACAGAGTGAGACCCTGTCTCAAAAAAGTAAATAAATAAATAAATTATAAATTATATTTTTCAAAATACTTCCAGTGATTGTCTTCATTTATTGGTGGCAACCTGGCAAATGTAATTATAGAAGAGCTTGTACTGTTTAGATGTTACCTTAAGCTAATAAACTAGAAATCATGATTTCTAGACTCTGAACAAGTTCTACAGCATAAATTGAAATCTCCTAAGAAAGACAGGAAGTTCATAATTTAAACAGAAACTGTGACTTATTTTCCTTTAATACTTCAATTAAAGTATGATTTACTTTAATTTTCTATGCACAAACATGGACTCAAGGCAGGCTCCAAAGTGTGAATTACTAATTGCTTTGCCAGTAAAGCTTTTACTGGTTGGCTCCTCATCAGCCAAATAGGATTCAGAATTATTCACTGTCCTCAGGTGATCCAATACTGCTTTTTAGGTAACGTGGAGCACAGCTTGGTTGTGTAGGGTCTTGCTTCTTTCTGCTGCATTTTATAAAAAGATATTTGAGGTATAAATCATTGTAACTTAGAGCACATTTTCTGCCATAACATTTTCTTACCATTTTTAAGGGTCAGATCAAGGTAGCCCTACCCTCTGTATCGACATTTTTGACTACTGATTAAACCTCACACATGAGTGGCATTTCAAAGCAACTGTCTAAGATTTCTAAGTTCTCAATGGTCCACCTATTTTAAGTATATCAGATCTCATAAAATCAAGGACAACAAAAGGTTTGGAATACTCTTCTTAGAATTTGAACAGTGAGAGTAGTTCATTTGTACATTTATTCAGTCAACATTTGTTGAGTGTCAACTATACTTTAGGCATGGGCTAGGTGCTGGGATGCCAGGAAGACTGTAGAAGTTCTTGACTTAGTGGAATAGACAGGTTTGGAACCTACTTAGTGGTTCTATGATAGAGATATGTACACAGGAGTCAATGGAGAAGGCTTCACAGAAGTGGAGGTTTCACAGTTAAAGAGGGATTTTCAAGAAGGAAAAGGGAAGGAGTATGTAGACAGAACAGCATGTGCAAAGGCACGACAGTGGGAAGGAGCCTGGCATGCTTGGGGATTTGTGAGCGTCCCATTGTGCTGCTACCAGTTGTGCATGGGGCAAAAAATGGAAGGGCAGAAAATAGGGAAGCAAACTGGGGTTGGATATTGAAGGGAGGCATATACATGTCTTATTATGAAATTGACATTAGGGAACCACTGAAAGGGTAATGATCATGAGAAAAACATTGTTTGTGTTTTAGAAAGATGTGTGTGGAAAACAGTTTAAAGGATAACTTGGAGGGACAGGGATGCTGTTGCAATTCTCTATCTTAATGATGGAGCAGGCTTGAACTAAGATAGTGAAAATGAGGACAGAGATATAGTGAAGATGATCAAAACTATTTCATGACAAATTGAGTAGAGAGTGTGGCTCTTGGGTTTATGATTTGGCTGTCTGGGAGAATAAGATGAGAAACTTTAGAGGGACTAGCTGTTTAGGAGAGAGGATAAGTAATGTTTGGGGCATGTTATATTTGAGATGTCTGGGGAACATCAGAAATGTCCAGTGAGTAGCTGGGAATAAGGATCTGCATTTCTAGAGGGCATCGAAGCCTAGGGGTCCCAGGGTTTGAACACATGAGGTAATAACTAAGGCAATTCTCAGGGTGAATGCTAAACATTAAAAGGAGGCTGAGAATGGAACATGGTGACACATTTAGAAGGCAGGCAAAGTAGAGAACAAGGAGCCAGCAAGAGATTGAAAAGGAGTCATCAGATATGAGAGGTGAATTGATGAGACTGTCCTAAGAAATCACAGCACTTTAAAAAGGAGGATGTGGTCAGCAGCGACAATAACATGTGAAGATTTTGAGGTCTTTAGGAGGTGAAAAGAGAGTAGCTTCATCTGAAATGGAAGAAAGGAAGGAGTGTAGAGGTAATTTAGGGAGCAGTAGGAGTAAAGTTGCCTGAGTTTTTGCCTGGTGGTCTATATTTCCTCTGTGAAACTGGAGTTAACGCCATCTTCAGTAAGGGCAGAGGAAGTGAGTTAGTGCTTCAGAAGAGAAGGAAGTTTCAAGCAAAGTTGTTTTAAGAGAAGGGAAGGAGAGATAATCAGAGTGGATTAGATACCAACTCCAAGTTTCTCACAATTATTTTATCTGGGGAAGGGTCATCTGTGGGTGTTCCTGTGTGGCAAGAGTCCCACTAATGTTCAGATTGATGGCATATCCAGAGGAAACTCACCAACATCTCCCTTGTATCTACGTATTTTCTCTCTTACAGTCAGGACAAGACGGGTCATCCCAGCGGCCTACACCCACCCGCATTCCTATGTCAAAAGGTATGAAAGCAGGAAAGCCAGTAGTGGCAGCCCCAGGAGCAGGAAATCTGACCAAATTCGAGCCTCGAGCTGAGACTCAGTCTATGAAAATAGAGCTGAAGAAATCTGCAGCCAGCAGCACCACCTCTCTCGGAGGGGGGAAGGGCTGAGGGCAGTGGCTAAGGGGGTATGTTGTGCAGATGCTACTGCTGCCGTGAAAGTGAACCTTCATCTGTTTGTGCCAGTTCTTTACATGTACTAATTTAAGTTTTAAATATTGTGTTTATAAAATAACCAACTAATAACCATGTGTCTTTCCTATTTTGTGCATTTGCTTTGATGCTGGGGAACAAAATTAGCAAAACTATTGCTTGCTGCCTAGAAGCCAGGGCTAGTTCCTGCGGTTTCTAGTTCCAGTTTTGCTTCTAGCAAGTGGACCCATCAGTAGACCCCTCTGAGCCTGTTTCCTCATCAGTTAGATGTGGGGACTCAGCCACATGCTCTTCAAGGCTGGCTCCCATATTTCCTAATTGCAAGCCAAATTTAATGTACCTTGTCCCACAATAATTTTTTATTAAAAAAATTCTATTATGAAATAAGACATACTTTAACAATTGTCATTTGCCTCTTTCACATCATGAATTTGCTTTATGTGCTGGAAAAAAACATCACATAGCTATCACAGGGCCTGGACCTCTAAAATTTTGCAAAAACAAAAGGTTCTAAGATGATTTCAGGAAATAATATGAATGTGTAATAAAATGGAAATGAAATATGGAATCCTAAGAACAGAGTTTTACTTATTTGTGTGTCTGTGTGTACTGTAGAAGTTTTAGCCCCTCCATAAGATTCCCACAATTTCTTAGGCAATAATTTTAAAATCATTAATGTCAGACTCGTGCTCTATTCAAGTGTGCAATTGATTTAAATTGTGGAATAGTTTGAAAAGAGCTGCCAAATGGCCTTTTATAGCTCAAAAGTGATTGTGATGGATAGAAACTAGCAGAAAGTAAATTCTGATACATTAATGCCAAGGGAAAAAATGACATCATACATATCTTAATTGAATTCAAATATTTTTCTCAATTAAGTATAGATTTGCAAGTGTAAAACCAGTTCATGATTTGGGTGTGTATGTGCGTGTGTGTGGTGTGGAGAAGTGGATTATTTCTCTCAGTTTTACTCTTGTTTGAATCAGTTTCTTTCATTTTTAGGCATGTTTTAATAAGCATGAAGCAGAGTGTGAATGCAAAATGCCAGGTGTATTTGTAGATTAACCATGTTAAGGTGGGCTTTGTGCTTCATAGCCACATAACCACAAATGAGTTCAAAGCTAGTAACCTACAGCTTAGCACACAAGATCTCATGTAGGCTGCACCTTTCCTGACAGTTTTGAGCCGACTGAGTGAACTTTATAAAAATACAATAGCAAAATGTCACAGATTTTTAGTTTTCCATTTTTGTATGTGAGTGTTCCAAAATTATATGGATAGCACCTGTTCTTGATATTTGGGAAAAAGCGTAATTCTTTATAAAAAAAGATGTATGATTAGATTTTTATCTCATGATTCAACATGTGTCATGATAATGAAGCTCTTCTCTGAGTTCCTTTCCACACCAGATTTTCTATCGCTTGCAGAACTTGGGCTTGAATTGTGTAGTGGTGGTAGATGTAGATGCCTCATAGTATTCACATTCACTTTAATCAGATCGCTGTTGTCTACTGCTCATCAGTTCTCCACATTGTATTACAAAATGTTGAGTAGCCAGGCATGGTGGTTCACACGTGTAATCCCAGCACTTTGGGAGGCTGAGGTGGGTGGATCACTTGAGGCCAGGAGTTCGAGACCAGCCTGGCCAACATGGCAAAACCCCATCTCTACTAAAAATACAAAAATTAGCCAAGTGTGGTGGTGGGCGCCTGTAATCCCAGCTACTCAGGAGGCTGAGGCAGGAGAATTACTTGATCCTGGGAGGCAGGGGTTGCAGTGAGCCAAGATGATGCCACTGCACTCCAGCCTGGGCGACAGAGCGAGACTCTGTCTCAAAAAATAAAATAGGAAAAAAAAGAAAATTGAGGAGCCATGTTAAAGACCTGCCATAGTAATGGGATTTCAAGGTCAAAGGAGAGAGAGAGAGAGACTGAGAAAGAACGCTTTATGATTTTGGATAAATTTGAACAAGAGAGATTGCCATTTGGAATACTGACTACATTTTTTTTAAAGATTTTTCCTCTTTCATAAAGTGAACATTCAACCCTTTCAAAAATGAAGACATTCACTGTTTTTACTAATGTGTACCTGACATTTGTGAAGTATTTAGTGTTACTGTACCATAACATATTGTATTTGAGCAAATAAGGGTGTCAGAAGAACAAAACACCACATTCCTTTTGACTCCACCTGCCATTCTTCAGTGACTTTTATCATAATCTTATTGCCACTTGCTGCTGTTTTTGCTTTTACCTTCTCACATCATGCTTATGGTGTTTCTTCCAGGAAGTCCATACCATCTACAGGAGAGTGCTCTGAAGGCTTAACAGTGCGTGTACAGGATGTTTATACATCTAGATATTGGAATAGAGCCACCCACAAAGTACAACTGCTAAAAAAACTTGGCAGAACAACACAGATTTGCTTTTCAGAAATGATAAAGAACAACCACCGTGACAGTTTTTCTTTGTAATTTTAGAGCCCACTCTATATTTATTGGATAGCTTTGCTTTAAGCCACACATTAGAAATAAAATCCACTGGGGATAGGAGGTGGAGGACTAAATGTATTACAAATCCAACTTCCATTTGTGAAGACAGTACTTTTAAGATGCAATTTAATGTGCTTTTGTAGGGGTGAATGGGATTAAAAGTTTGCAATATTTTCTCTGTCCTGAAACGTACCACATAGTAAAGTAAAAGGGGTCTCACTGTGGCTGATGTGTACAGCTGTTGCTCAGGCGCCACCCTGAAATCTTGGGATGGTGGGTGACTTGGGGGTGGGAAGGGTGGGTCATTTCCACAGACTTCAGTGCATTGGTACCCTCTAGGGATGTGCAGGACACGACCTACACAGCTACAGAGGAGACCCTGGTCTTCACTGCCTGAGAATAATTGTAAGGTGCTGACTATTTCAGCACACTATGGTGGTGTCCACCTTACATGCACGATTCCAGAAATGTTTCGACATGGGACATAGCCCCAAGAGTGTTTATTATTTTTTTTGCATGTGAGCTATATATCTAGGTCATCTGCTTAAGTTATTCAGTTTCTACTGGTGTTTCAATTGTATTTCCAGTGAGGACTGGTTGATGGGCGGCAATCGTGCTCTCTCTAGAGATTTTAGGGTATTCATTAAGGGTGTACCCAGAGCTCTTACTCAAATGTCTTCAAGAAAGAAGTGAAAAATAGCTTTCATGTGTAGTGTGGGAAGAGTATAATTTCGGAGACATGAAAACAAGTTTAAGAATATGAAATGTAAAAATATTTAAATTTCTCATTCCCCAGATTCAGAATACTGGGGGAAGGGTGAGACTTTCCTCGTTGGGAAAAACACAGGGTTATAGATATGAAGAGCACATTTATACTGGAGGCTGGAGGCAGAGAGAGAGAACGAGTAATGAAGAGATGGGCATAGAGAGGATTTCCCAAGAAATAGGAAGATATGATTCCAAAATTTCCCCAACCTAGATAATGTTTCCTTTCTGTCTCTTTTAGGGTCTCATCGTTGGTTATTTCTTTGTTCTCTGGTCTTTCCACTTCTCGTTTTCACTTGCTATCCTCTGACCTCTCTCATTTTAGCAAAATTCCTCCTTCATCTATGCAGTCCTCTATAGCTACTGCCCAGTCTCCTTCCATGCCCAGATGAGCTATTGAGAGAACACTCAACATTTCCTGCCTCCAGTCTCGCACTTCCCATTTATCATTAATCACTTTTTATTTTTAATAAAAAAATTCATATACATAGTTCAAATATAAGCCAGAGCTAAAAGACAATGAAAACAGATGTTCCTTACCATTTCCCTGAGGCCTCAGTTTTGTCCCCCGGAGAAAATCACTTCCAATTCTTAGCTGTTTCTTCTGGCACTTATCTCCATATTTCTAACTAAGGTGCTTATACTGTTACTTTTTATTTCTAGATTTTAGATCTCTTTTGTCTTCACATTATTGTTTTGATGGTTGAAGGTTTAACCTTCTCACTTATCCCTTCTCTTTCCTTTTTCTCATTTTCCCAATATGATTACATCCTCAACTTTTTGATAAATCAGCAGCCAACATTTATATATTTATGTGTTTTGCAGTGCAAATTTAAATTTAAATATAGCACGGTAGCTCACGCCTGTAATCCCAGCACTCTGGGAGGCTGAGGCAGCTGAATAACTTGAGCTCAGGAGTTTTGGACCAGCCTGGATGACATGGCAAAACTTAGACTGCAGCCTCAAAAATACAAAAAGTTAGCCAGGCATGTTGGTGCATCCCTTTAATCTCAGCTACTCGGGAAGCCGAGGTGGGAGGATTGCTTGAGCTTGAGAGGCAGAGGTTGCAGTGAGAGAGAGTGCCACTGCACTCCAACTTGGGTGACAAAGTAAGACCCTGTCTCAAAATAAATAAATAAAAATAAATATTACTATCTGCTGAGCCAAGTAGTATACTATGATTTTGCTCTCTTCCTGTTACCACATTTCCCCCTTCAAAAGAATAATTGTTTTAATTTTTCATCTGCTTGGTTTTCCATGTATGTGTATATATATGTTTTCAAATGCTCCATTAGACTTGCCGAACACCTATCAGTAATTTTTCCAAACACTTAAACACAGCAGTTTCATATTTTTCCCTGGAAGCCTTCCTATTCAGCCTTCTGCTTCCATATTCAGTCTGGACTGGTTGTTTTCTAGGCCTGCTGCACAGTTGTTGCCCTTTTGCCTATGTTGAGTTATCTGTTTCCCTGATTTCTTATATTCAACTTCTTTTATCTATTGATCTATCGATCTGCCTATCATCTGTCTAATCTATCATCTATCTAATATATCTCTCTATCTATCTATCAGTCATCTATCTATCCTCTCTCTCTCTCACTCTCTCGCTTTCTCTCTCTTCCTCTTTACATCTTCTAATAGTTTTTAAAGGGAAAAGTCCTCCAGTAACCTTTCTGGGGTAGACTATCTGAATTCTGGGAACAGGTTAGGGGAGGTAAGATGAGAATCTCACAGCTCAAGGTATAAACTTTTTACTCCCCTGCAATCCGTCTGCTGCCCATTCTTGTGTCTGGGTCCAGAACTTCTTAGGTCAGTTTTTCCAGAAAACAAACCTCTGGTCTCTAGTAAGGGCAAGGCAGAGTTAGGCTGTGCTCTTTTCCCTCAATGACCAAGATATCTAATTTGCTTTGCTGCTTTTTTCACCTCTTTGCTCTGCTTCAGTTTCCCTTGTTGGCTCCTTATTTTATATATACACAATAAGGATTGATGTTTCCCACATCTCTATCAAAAGCCATGTTCTTGCTCTACAAGCTGGCTCTGGTTATTTCATCTACACCCAGATGCTGATGACTCCCAAACTTCTATCACCAACTGTGTATCCATCTTTATAGTGTGTATTTCCAAATCAGCTTGTCCAAAAACCATTTTCAATACTGCCCCGTCTTCCTCCAAATCTTCTCCTTCTCTTATCATTCTCCATCTCAACAGGGATATCCTGACCCATTCAATCTCTCAAGCTAGAAACCTGGTAGCCATCTATGCTTCTCCTTCTCCTTCTGCCCTCATTCAGCAAGTCCTGCTTATTCACTAACATCTCTAGCAGCTGATTCCTCCTCTCCATTTCCCCTACCATGGCCTAAATTGAGGGTTTTAACTACTTTTCATCTGGGTTACTCTGATACCCTCCTAATTGGTCTTGTAATCTCCAGTCTCAAAACTCTAGGATTCATTTTTCATTCTTGCAGTTTTCCAAAGTGCAAGTTGATCATATCATATCATATCAAATCATATCATATCATAATCATCTCTATTTGAAAACCCCCCAAAAGTTCCTCATTACTCACAGAATACAATGCTATGTACTTGAGGCACTCTGTGACTGGGCTCTACTTCTCCATTCTTCTGAGCACCTTTCCCTTCCCTTGGCAGGACCCCCACACTCCAGGCTTAAATAATTGCTTGACTGTCAGGCCATGCCACCCTTCCTTGACTTGCTCAATTTGTTCCTTCTCCCTGAATTGCCCTTTCTCCTATTTTTCTTTTGGCAGATGTGTCCTCTGTTCAAAGACTATTTTATGAACATTACCTCTTCTAGGAAGATAAACAATTATTTCAGAATCTATCCTGGGGTTTAAAGGCCTGTCCACTGCTGTAGAAAGCTTGGCACTCACTGTAGATAAACAAAACTAGCAGCTGAAAAATGGCAGAAAGTTGGGCAAGCAAGAGCTATTTCTGATTCCTCTCTTTGCAACACAAACCAGTGAGAATGACATGGAAGCAGCTAACAAGTCCTGTGTGAGAACATGCAGGTAATGAGGTGGCAGAATTACGGGAAGTCCAGGTACTGTCATTTTTGGGTGGTGAAAGTTACTTCTATTTCCCTCCAAAGGCACAACAGCAGGTGATGGATGCAAAACAGCCAGGAGTCCTGGACTGGGGAGTTCTCACCTCAGAAGCCACCATGCCTGCGAAGAAAGGGGCCTGAGAGCTTTCTGTGAAGTATAAACACACAGTACATGCATGAGTTACAAATGGCCCTTTCCTCACCCTTTCCGACTCCCCCAGCTGAACACAAAGGCACTTCAAGAATGAGGAGGTTTCAGGGGTTTGTCTCATGCTCTTCAAGTTCATGAAGGACCCTCAAAATAGGATTAGAGGCTCTCATTTTAAAGGACCAACCACCACCAAAAAGCAGGATTTAGATTTAGGATAGATATTAGGGTGAATATCCAGAGAAGAAGGGCTGCTGAAAAATGGACTCGATACCTGAGAGAACTGAAAACCATGAGACTGGAGCCACACTCTTTTCTACCACCAAAAGGTTGTGTAACCTTTGGCATATCACCCTACCTTGGCCTATGATTTAGCATGGAGCTATAATTTTTTATGATTCTGGCATTCTCCCTTAGAGTCGTAATATAATATGCTTCACTATTGTTTAGCAAGCACCTTACAAGATCCTGCTACAATGCTTTTCCTAAGATCTAATGATTAATTACTTATCTGGTAAAAGTACTTTTGGCCTCTCTACTTCTGCTAATGCTACATATATGCAAAATCACAGAACTGGTTAGAACTGAAGTAGACCTTAGAGATCAAGAGGATAATTATCTATTACTAAAGAAGGCAAACAGCAACAAACCCTTTTTAAAAAAGCCCTGAGGCATACAGATGTCTAACCATCTTATTAATGATAAGACCAGGACCAAAAAATCAGTTCTTCAGTTTCTCCTAGTACGTTATTCATTATTTCATATGATGAAACTACTTCAAGTGAGTAAAGTGTACATGCATACATAGATTGAAACACTCATACTCGCTGGGTCAAAATAATACTGCTAAATGATTTTGAGCTACTAAGATATTTATATAGAAACTATGTGAAAAAGTTCTTATAATAATATTTTGAATATTGTTGTCCTCATTTAAAAAGTGCAGTGACCTCAGTTTTCACACATAATGTTATTTTGCATGCTATTCTGTGACTAGCCATAGACTTAGAACAACCTAGGTATTTACCATCTGTGTTTAAAAGAGTAGAACCCACTTCCGGCGTAGCCACGGCAGCTAACGCTACTACCAACCCATCACAGCTGCTGCCATTAGAGCTTATGGACAAATGTATAGGATCAAGAATTCACATTGTGATGAAGAGTGATAAGGAAATTGTTGGTACTCTTCTAGGATTTGATGACTTTGTCAATATGGTACTGGAAGATGTCACTGAGTTTGAAATCACACCATAAGGAAGAAGGATTACTAAATTAGACCAGATTTTGCTAAATGGAAATAATATAACAATGCTGGTTCCTGGAGGAGAAGGACCTGAAGTGTGAATGAGTTTCCTTGACTTATGCTAGATTCTGTTTTGTCTCTTAATGACAAGAAAATGGAATTTTTTCCCCCCACCTTCTAATGTTTAAATCCCATAAAGCTAAGTTTCCCGTTAAAGGGAAGTGCTTTGAAGGTGTGTACCCATTTTTGTAAGTTAATCATGATTATCCTGGAAAAAGAAGAAAAGAGCTTCTTCTTTGAAGACAAGAATAAAGGTGTTTTTGGTAAAAAAAAAAAAAAAAAAAAAAAAAAGTAGAACCTCCGCGTGCTTTGCTCAAATACTTTCCTATTTTTCCATTACTTAATTTTTATTTATAGTTAACGTTACATATGGGAACTAATTCAAATTCGCTTGTATCTGTAAAACAGCAATCTATGCTGGAGATAAGAAATTAGCTTGCCAAAAAAGAATTTATCAGTTATGACTGTGATTATTGGTGACTTCTGCATCCTGGGGAGGTAAGGGGATAATTTGGGCTGATGGTAGAGTGGGAAATCTGCTGGAAGGAAGCAAACAAACTATTAGGTGGTTGAGAACTCCCAAGAGAGTTTGTATCATCTGGTTCAAAAGTTTCCCAGAGCAAATGACAGAACCTATTAGCGGAAGTATTTTTAATTAGCTGATCTGAATCCAAAAGAGGAATACAAGTCCAAATCAAGAGAGGAAGTTTCTTGAGCTTCCTATTTAAAACAGATGTTTTAACAGAACTCTGATTAATTTCTGAATGTGATAATAACAGGATTGAACCCTGAAGCAGTTTATGAAAATGAGAAACTTAAAAGTAAATCATATCTAAGTACTTCTAAACGGTATATAGAACGCAGGGCATTTTTGCACTGGACAAGTTGTTCTGAGGCCAGTAGGTTCAAAGCTGATGTTTAGTAGTTGGTCGGGGGAGGGGAAGAATAGCAAGCCCTAACCTGGTACCTCTAGGCAGAGCCCCTGGTGGGTAGGGGGCCACAGAACATGGGAAGCAGGCTATATATAGGCAAACTAATGCAAAATCCAAGAGGACATGTTTTTGTTCTGTAACTTGGTGTACAGCTTCCTATGGATAAAGCAGTCCTCCTTTGCTGATGTAACATCTTGTTATAAGTTGAATTTCTGGTATGTTTTGTCTTTAGTATGTGAACTTAGAGGCTAGTTATTAAAGTGATGTGGCCTTATTTGCTAGAGAAGAATGTTTTGTTTGTTTGTTTTTAATTTAGAGCTCAAGTGTTCCTTTGCAGTGTTTGGCAGTGTATAAACATGAATTACTTGGGAGGGAGGTATTGGTTTTTTAGGGAATACATCTTTCCCACTCTACAGCCAAGGAGACCTCCTGGGAGGAAACAGAATTCTAATTTGTTGTGAGGTTGCCTCACTCTGCACTCAGGAGACATCCTCCCCCAAATGCCTCCCCAAATCCTCTCTCATGCATACAGCTTTGGATCTCAAGTCATATGACTGGCTAGTAGTTTTGGGATACCACCCAAGGAGGATAAATATTTAGTAAGCTCAGAAATCAAGTGTAATTAGGAATTGATAACATGTTGAACTTCCTTTCCAGGAAGTTATCCAATAGCTAGTGTACTAAAAGACTTAATAAAAACTATACCATTTCACAATAATGTCGTAATAACAAATAATGTATTTAATGTGTTACCTGAAGTTTTCTTAAAGAAAAAAACATCAAGGTAACACTAGAGAGAAACATATACGGGAAATTGTCTCTAAGTACACTTTTTTTTTTTTTTTTTTTTTTTTTTTTTTTTTTTTTTTT